>NC_029781.3:17230174-17247299 GCF_000817695.3 Arachis duranensis | reverse complement strand
TGTTATTAAAATGGAGATATGATAAAGAAATAAAATAATTAATATTAATTGTTATTAATAAATTTATTGTAGTAATAATAATAATTCTTATTAAGATTATACACGTGTGATAATTTAATTATTATTAGAATATAGTACTAATATTAAGATTATACGTGTGATAATAAATAAATTAATTAGTATTAATTGTTTGTAATAAATAAATTTATTGTAGTAATAATTTTTATTAAGATTTCGATACGAGAATAAAAATAATTTATTATGAGTATAATATAGATATTTAATAAATGATTAATGATTGATTTATTATTGTGTGTTGTTAGAATAGAATATAATAGTTACTTGAGTATTAGAATATAATAGAATAGTTAATTAATTAATATATTGTTATTATTATTATTTTTATTGATTGTGGGTTAGTATGTTTTATTGGTTATTTGATAATAAAAATTTTATTATGTTAAATTTAATTTGTTAATTAATTAATATTATGTTTGTGTAATGTGGTTTGTGTCTACGTTTTGTAAGGTTTTCGAATGTTGCAATGTGATCACTACTTGTCGCCGGATCTGTACAATCAAATAGTAGAAGGATATTTACGAGACACCAGCTTTTATCATGTTTCACAGATTGGAGTTGTCCAATGTCAGTCGGTATTGGTTAATGTTCTTATTGAGAGATGGTGCCTTAAGGCTCACACATTCTATTTTCCGGTTGGTGAGTGTGCCGTGACGCTTGAGGACGTGGCGTTAATTCTTGGTCTTCCGACGAATGGTCTTCCAGTTACAGGACCGACACTTAGTAGCTATGAGGCAGTAGAGGGTGAATGCTTGGATCAGTTTGGTGTTGTACCTAGGAAGGCAGACTGTAGGGGAAGTTTCATAAAGTTGACGTGGTTTTGAGGATTGAAAGATCGTTTAGTATTGGTTGATGATATTCAGATTCAGAGGTACGTGAAGTGCCACATAATATTATTGTTTTGGACCATTGTGTTTGGAGATAAGTCTGGGGCAGGGGTGCACTAGAAATTTCTGTCATTACTCCATAACTTTGCCAGGATCATACATTTTAGTTGGGGATCGGCATGCTTTGCACACCTGTGTAAAGCGTTGTGTAGGGTAACTCGTGATACTTTTGCTTACCTGGGCTTGGATCCGTCTACCATTTATTGCACCGATTCCTGGCAACCCTCGACTCTTTCCGATTGCAAATAGGTAAATTTAATTACTAAATGCTTTGAAAAATGTGTATTTTATATTTGATTGATGAATGTTAATTAACGAATTGTCTGATGTCAGATGGCGTAATTGGGATCGTGAGAATTGGCCTTATAGATTTCGTAGCCTTGTTCACTTTAGGAGAGCATTGGATGATCTGCAAGAAGGACATGTTTGTTGTAATTAAGTAGTTGTGTTTGTTTATCCGTATTATTATTCGGTGTGTAATCCTCTTTTACTTGCATAATGTGTGCAGTTTGTTTGGGAGGCTTATGCAATTGGTCGGATCGATCCAGACGTAATTCCTCCTGATATTCATTAGCATTCGGCTATTTGGAGTGCCACAGTTCCACTTATATCGTTTGAATGTATTGAGTGGCATGCATCTAATAGACTGAGGAGGCAGTTTGGCTTGACTCGGGGTGTTCTTCATCAAGAGCGGGATCTAGGTGAAACACACGGTGAAGTTCTGACAGGTTCCAAGAATCAAGATTGGTCTAGAACCCACTCATTTTGGGTTATGCATTGGACGAATCGGTATAGTCATGTTCTTGTTGAGCACATGGTGTCCTCACAGCTTCAGCTAGAAATCTACTTGCATTGGTACCGAGGTACATATAGTGACCACTTGCATCTGTCAGATCTCGTACCGCAAGAGAATCAGGAGGGTGATCCTATTCATAATCAGGATAATCAACAAGAACAACCACTGGCACCACCATCGCCACCGCAACCGCCACCACCACCGCAACCACCACAAACACAAGCACAGCAAGAGCCTGAACAGTTCACACAATACATTCCTGACACGCATTCTACGGATTATTTCACACCACCATATCCAATACATCAACAGTATTGGAGTGTCCCGCACCAGGAATCAGGTGAACAGGGTTCGTTTAGCCAGCATCTTGGATTTATGGCTCCTGTGCCAGGTTACTCACATCCAGGTTACGAAGACATTTCCACCGACCAGAGGGCCCAACCGAGTGGGATTGCTCTAGGTAGATTGTCATTGGATACGAGACCTCGACAGTGCACTTCCTCTGGTAATTCCGGAGGTAGACTTTCTGTTGACTTGAGTAGGAGTGATGATGCCAGGAGGATCATATAGAGCGAAAATCCACGTAGTATTCCGATGGTCTAATTCAGGAGAGCAACCAGGCAGTTGATGATGAGGCTGATGACTATCTAGTTGACCATCCGGATGGGGATGAGGATGAGGATGAGGACGAAGATGGGGCCGACGATGAGGATGAGGATGCGGATCATGCTGATGATGACGACGATGATGGTTCAGATGACGGTCTAGCACCTAATACAGGTAAAATAATTTATTGGTTGTACTGGTAAAATAATTTCCTTATTAGTTGGTAAAGTAACTTCCTTATTTGTTTTATTTGATTAGTTGGTAAAGTAACTTCCTTGTAAGTTTGGTTTGATTAGTTGGTTATTGAATGTTTTCATAGGTACAACCACTAGCGAAAAAGGAAAAGGATACAACTTTAGAGCTGATCCCCCACGTCGGAGCGCTAATCGATATACCATGTCTGCTTCTAACCGGGTTACAAAGAAATGCAAGAAATTATACAAAGATGTAAAATTGGCAATGAGAAAATGATGTGTGAAGATTGGACTTATTTATTTAGAATGCGTTTGTTGCTTATTTTTTCCGGTTTGTTGAAATATTTAGAATGTGTATTGGACTTATTGTTTCCACTAGATTGGTGGTCATATGACCCCATCGATATCCCCCATCAAATGCTAAAGCATACTGCTCACGTGGAATCTGATCCAACCAATTGGTATAAGCCTCACCCCGCTCGTGTAAACGCTGATAACGTGTCTCGTACTCGCGAACTGTTCGCAAGTATCCTGTCAATTAAAAAAAAGACCCACTATAAACAACATTCGTCATAATAACTGGGTTTAAGAATAACTGCAATAGTAACTATCATTCCGATATTGAAGATAAGCTTCTGTAGATACGGAGCCTTGAACTTCCTCAAGAAGTTGGACTCTATGTGTCTGATACAAAACATGTGGAATGCTCTGGGAGGAGAACAAGCTCCGTTACTACGAGCAATAGCTGACATAATGGAATCGTGTCAATCGGAAATCAGGCCCACAGCATCACGTGTCACAACATGTTGTCGCAGGTTACTAAGAAAAAAATGCCAAGCATCAGATGTCTCTCCCTCAACTATCGCAAATGTAATAGGCATGATATTGTTATTGCCATCCTGTGAAACTGCAACCAACAAACAACCCTTATATTTTCTATACAAATGAGTTTCGTCTACCTGCACTATTGGCTTGCAATGTCTGAATGCTCTAATACAAGGGTAAAAACTCCAGAAGACTCGGTGTAGTACACGAATATTAGGAACCAAGTCTTTCCCCCGATGCGCATGCATTGTTTCAAAATGAACGACTGCGGATGTCTCCTTGTGACACATGGCCTCAAACAATATCGGCAAAGCTTCGTACGAAACTTCCCAACTTCCAAAAATTGACTCCACTGCCTTCTGTTTTGCCAACCATGCTTTGCGATAACTTATGGTGTAGTTAAACTTCGACTGTACTTCTGTAATCACTGATTTCACCTTTATGGATGGGTCAACTTTTACCAATGGCTTTATTGCTTCTGCAATTGTGTTGGAATCCAGCTTCGAATGATATTGAGAAATGGTGGCCCTAGTACAAGTGTGATTACCATTGTACCTCCTTATCTCCCAACAGTACTTCTTGGACATTTTACTCACCCTGATCAACCAATCACAACCTGCGCCATATTGGGTGCATTTAGCATAGAAGGTCGTCAGTTCTGACTCATGCACCCGATAATCTACACCTCTAGGGATGGTATAATCTTTCATCGCCTTAATTACTTCCTTCCTAGAACTGAATTTCATTCCCACAGTAAATTCACCATCCATCAAAAGTTAATATAATTATCAACTACGTTATCAAATGATATTTAATAAATTAATAATTACATAAGAATGTGAAATATTAAATTTTTCAATATACATGTTTAATTGATAATTAAACCCTAAACTATTACTAATTATATGCTATATTTATGCCTATTTACCGTTGTCTTAAATATTTGTACCAAACTCAACATATGCACAAATCATAATTTAACAAGTCATTATTTAAAATTATGAGTTACCTGCATTTACATATTGAGGAAACTCCGGTGCATGCATAGCCTCCAAATCCAACGACTGCATGAAAGTCGGCTCCACAAATGGCTGCTGATTTGCTAGTGCATTTGCCACATCCACCACGTCTGCCACCATAGCATCGTTAGCTTGATCTTCGTCTACACCCGGATCAATGACCTCGTAGTTACTTTCAAACTCTTCCTCACTATCACTGTTGTAATCTTCTAATTCAATATCTCGGTTTGCTGTAGATTGTTCGAACTCGATATACAGTTCGATGAACGACATCGACTTTCAAGATACACTGAAAATATTTCTTACATGCTTGCTTCAACGGTCACGATATTCATTTGAAATTGAACGAACCCACCAAAGACAGATATAGGATATCTATACAGAATACACGACACTTTCCTAGATATTTGAAAATCCATCTTCTCACAAATCACACATTTTAATTCTTCATATGAAAGTGTGAAAGGAATTATAATATCTAATGAATTTTCACACACAAATTTCACTCCTTCAGATATTTGTAATAAAATTTGGCCATGATAATACACTTTTAATCTCACTCTATCATCCATGATAATGGAGAAGAAGAGAAAGACAGACGTGAGTTTCAAAAATTTGGAGATCGGGAGAGGAGGAAGATGAAGTGGGATGCTCAGCTTGGATTGGGTATATATATATATATAACTCAAATCGGACTGTTAGACCGCTTTCATGGTGATTCGAATTTTTTTAAACAATAAAATCAGACTGTTCGATTAGTGAACGGCCCGCTCAAAAAAATAAAGAAAATCCAGAAATCGCTGGGTCCGATTTGAGTGGCCTGTAAAATTTTTTTCTTACAGTAAAGAAATCACTGGGTTCGATTTCTTTGGACCAAATAAAATTTGAACATCAATGTATGAAATCGGTGAGTCCGATTTCTTTACAGAGCGATCCATCAACCATAAATTGAACGACCTAATTTGTATTCCTTCTCAATTGCAATAAATCAGACCTTCTAATTTTTTTCGTCACTTAAACACCGTTACAATAGTATAAAACTCCCCTAAATTCCATAACCCAGCGATAAACCAAACTTGGTGTCATATATAAAAAAATGAGCCTTTGCAATGATCAGGCTCTCGGAAATCTTGTTAATATTTAAAAGATTATTTCTTTCTGATGCCAATCCAGACATTCAGACACTTGAAAAAAAAACGCACCAACAAAGCAACAAAAGGACAGGTAAATTAAATGCCCATAGCTTTCCAATTATGGACATTGAATTTAAATGTCATGTGAAGAAACCCCCTTGGAAATAGTAACCCACTACTATATTCTAGTAATGGTTCCAACACCAAGGCATGTCACTTCTAAAATTGTTTTCATCAATGGGGACAAGTGTCATTCCGCAATAGTGCCATCATTAACGACATAGTTTATATGTTTTCTAATTGATCGGTCAATATTATATGAACTGAACATTTTGTTAATTGTAATGTCATCTTGCACTAAAAATAAATTTCCACAAATTGTCACAGATGCATATCTCATCTATTATTAAAAGTAAGATAATCAGTTTTATCAATCATGTTTGGGTGGTGGAAACCATCAATTAATTGATTAAGCAATTAAAAGCAATCAACAAATTTAAATTGTCTATAAGAAGTATGGGAAATTCAAAACTTTAATGAATCAATTCTATTTATAAATTTATACATTCACAAAAAATTCGACTCCGTTTTTAATCTCATACAAAGGCATATTCCTAAGTTTCCTTATTTCTAAAATAAGACTTGAGATTTAGAAGCTTGAGTTACCTAAAGAGCTGAGGTGGAACATCTTGGATTGGATAAACAGAACCAAACAACAAACATTATTAGTTAAGCCGAGAAACTACAACAAGCATTCATATGAAAATTTAAACCTGACAATCAATCCTTTTTCTGTATTTTATACTCTAATTTGTAGTAAACAATCATAAAGGAAATAAAATTCACTACAATTATTTTACGAGTAAATAGTCAAATTAGTCCTTAAAAGATCATTCGTTCTTTAAATTAGTTTTCAAAAAATTTTTTTAATCAAATTCGTCCTTTAAAAATTTTAAATTAGTCATGTTAGTCTTTCTGTCACATTAAGTGACATCCCACACACATTTAGGAGTCTTAATTGATTATTAACATAATAAATCTATGAAATTAAATTAAATTAAAATCTAATTAAAAGGAGAACTTGAAGTATTGAAATCTCTCAATTTGAGATTGATTTGATTTAATTTCATAAATTGATCATGTTAATGGTTAATTAAGGTTCTTAGATGTGTGTTGGGGTGTCACTTAACGTGTCAAATTTTGACACCATCAACAAATAAAGTGATGAAAGAACTAATATGATTAATTTAAAATCTTAAAAGACGAATTTGATAAAAAAAATTTCGAGATCCAATTTAAAAAACGAATGATCTTTTAGAAATTAATTTAACCATTTACTCATTATTTTACATTAGATGTGTTTCATTTCATATATTTTCTTGAAGGACTATTAGGATAAAATATTTTTTGCGTGGTAAACTTTTTTGGACTGGGCGTTGTAATGTTTACATATCACAATAGTTTAAGGCATTGCCATCTTGGACCTGTATTGGGCCAATGAGTCAAACCCGACCCAGTTGTATCACGACCCGCATTATACTTGGCCTTTTTCTTTTTGTCTTATGTTAGCATTGGACCCCAATCCAATAGATCAAGAGAAATTGATCTTCTGTAAATTAGGGTTTCCGCTTTTCAGTTTGTTCTCCCATTCCACAGACCACAATGAAGAAGAACGAGGGAGTCAACGAGAGGATGAGGAAGAGGAAGAGGAAGAATTATTCCGTCAACCTGAAATCCGATAAAAGCCACTACAACCCTGCTCTCATAAGTATGCCACTTCTCAATCTTGAATTCTATATTGTAACAGAGGATGATGCAGTCTGATTTAGGTGTTGTTTGTTTGTTCAGAGAAGCAAAAAGAATTCTATAAGAATGCGAAGAATGTAAAGAAGTTTAAGAAGATGTTAAAGCATCAAACGGAGCAAAGCGATCATTTCTCGACACAGAAACTGATGATTGAGGTTCTTCGATATATCATAACTGTTATAGGTCAAGATTCTAATAGTTGAATCCATTAACATAAATTTTCTATTTGATGGTGCAGAATAGCAGTGCTGAGATGAAAGAGGATAAGTGCGAGAGTGAGAGGAGGCGGAAGAAAAAGTATTGTTTGGAAGAATTGTACAGGAAGAAGCATGAAGAGAAAGAGAGAGAAAGAATGGAAAGAGAAGCAGCAATGATGGCAAGGAAGGAAGAGAGAGAAGAAGCCCAAGCCAGGAGAAAAGCTCTGCGGGACAAAATGCTTAAGAAGACCAGAAAAGGGCAGCCTCTTATGAAATACAGAATTGAACATCTTCTGAGTACTATTCAAGCCTCATCTCAAATTTAACCATCCTAATCCTCTTGATTCAACTTCTGCAATACCAATAGTTGTTGATTGTGCAAGTTTAAGATCGTTGTTAATCATAACAATTTTGTACTCAAATTGTTCCCGGTATCCTGCTCTCAGCCTTTCACCCTTGTAAACATTGTTTTTTCCAAAGTTAACTCTCTTTATTGATGCCATGAAATATTTACTCAAAATTACATAGAAAATCTGACAAACTTGAGATTTAGAAGCTTTCAAGTTACATGTAAAATAAATTGAACTTTGCTCATAATATTATACTTTCTAAAAATCTAAGGATTAAAATGGTGTTTTTCTATTGTGAGACCTATTTAGAAGAGTAAGAACATGACATTTTTTTAAAATGAAACAATGGGATTAGAGAGTGCCTAGAAACTGATTAAGGTTCATGTAAATCAATGGCGTTAGGGATGTCAACGGGGCCCTGCTCCCCATCCCCGTCCCTGTTCTTCGCTGCGGGGGAATATTATTCTCCTTCTCCATTTTCCACAGGTTCTATTCTCCGCGGGGACCTGTTTCCTATCTCTTTTGATAGTTCTGATTAATTATTAATTTCCATAGGAATAGAGTTGAAAGTATCCATTCCATTTTCCACAGGTTCCATTCTCCGCGGGGACCTGTTTCCTATCTCTTTTGATAGTTTTGATTAATTATTAATTTCCATAGAAATAGAGTTGAAAGTATCCATTCTATACAAAACCAGTAAGAGATTTTATACAAAAAGTCTATATATATGGCATGTGAAATAACTAAAAAACATATATGAGAAATAAACTATTAAGGAGAATTAAGTAAATTCATGAAATTCGGGAATTAGCAGGGACGGGTGGAAATTACCGCTCCGGGTCTCCGCGCCTGCCTCAGGAGAATTTTGCCAAATTCTTCACAGTCGAATTTCTATTTGGGGCAGTCCCTACATGAATCTCCGCATCTCAAAGAGTTTTACCATCCCTAAGTGGCGTATATTGGAGAGGATGAAGAGAGGTGGGCATGTAAGACCAACTCAAATAGAATGAGAGTAAATGGATATAATAGTTATGTGTAATATATAATTCCATAATAAAAAAGCACGGGTGAATACTTAACAGAAGTAAAAGGTGGAGGGTGGTGTTGTTATATGGGTGAGGTGGTATTAGAAAAATCAAACGGTGAGGCTGTGCTTGACGGTCTGGAAAAGACGTTGCAATTTTTTATTGAATATTGTTGAGTGGTTTAAAGGTAATAAAGAAACATCTTTGCGAGTTAAGGTTTCTAACGAACAACACATATAGTATGATTAAAATACTCCGAATCATATGCTTGATGTATGGGAGCGCCAATCATAGTTTTTTATTACGGATTACGGCTCATGGCAGTGAGCCAAAATCCACCAAAAAATTGTGACAGATGGCATTACGAAAAATGGCAGATTATCTAAGGCCGTGTTTGGTTTCAAAGACACAGACACAGAGACATGGACACGTTAGAACATGTCCTATGTTTGTTTGTTGAGACACAAATCTTTGATGGACACGTTAGTACACAAGCATACACAAAATACATGTATTTAGTGTACTCCCAAAATATTGAGACACAGAGACACAAACAATGACACACTTATTTACTCTTTTACCCCTTATTAATTTCTTAACCTTAACTCTTTTTTCTCTCTCTCCTTCTCCATCCACCGTGAATGTTCTTCTTCCTCCCTCCTCCCTCCTTTTGCCGTTGCATCCCGTGGTCCAGATTCGCCGTCAGTACTACATCTCCTCGTCCAGATCCACCGCCGCCGCAGCCGCTGCCGCCGCTGCATCTCTCCCTTCGTCCAGATCCGCATGCTGTCGCCGCTGCATCACCCACTTCGTCCAGATCCAAGCGCTGCTGCTGTGTCTCCTCCTTCGTCCAGATCTGCCGTCACCGCTATGTCTCCTTCTTCGTCCAGATTTGTCGCTGTCGGCTCTCCTCCCTCTTCATGATATCCACGGCCGCCTCTCCCTCTTCTTCTTTGAGTTTGCCATTGGCACCTCTTCCTCTACCTTGGTTCTTCTCTTTTTCAGAGTTTGCTCTTGAGTTACCTTTTCCTCCACAGAAAAATAAAAATTTTTGTTGATTTTTTTAAAATTTTTGCTGATTGATTTGTGGTGAATCGTGCGTGATGATGAATCTGTAATGGTAGAGATGGTGGATGATAATGGTAGCAATGGTGGCTGATTTTTTTATAAGGATAATATAGACTTTTTCTAATTTTATTGTGTCTTGTTCAATGTTTACCAAACACAGTATATAGACACTAATAATTTATGTCCATGTCTTTAATGTCTATGTCTCTGTGTCTCTGTCTCAAGGAATACATAAACCAAACGCTGCCTAAAAAATGCATATGTATGTACAAAAAATATGTACAAAAATTGTAAATATAATAAACTATAAAATCTAATTTATATAATCATTTTTCTAGTCATAAGACAACTAATTAATGCAGCAAAATGAGCAAATATAGTAGCAAATTTAACAAATAAACATAAGACATAGAACATAAAAACTAAAAACTTAATCGAAAGATCAAAGCCATTGTCTCATTAGAATCAGGGGCAGGTACATTGGAATAAGGGGCTTGTTTGGAAGTATACATAATGAGCTAAACGAAAAAAAAATAGAAAAAAATTTGGAAGAAGAGAGGGAGATAATGAACTGAACGAAGAAAAACTAATATGCAAGAAACTACGAATCAGAGAAAGAGGAACGGTGGTTCACAGCGGCAGCAAGGAACGACTGTAATGATGAGGGCGGCGACAATCAGTGGCGACCGGCGACGGACGGCATTGACAATCGACAGTGACTAGATGCACAGAGAACAGAGAGGGAGAAGAGTTTTCACGTGAAGAAGAGGCGCAGAGAACAGAGAGGGAATTTTTGAATAAGGCGAATTCTATGGTATAGATGCCAAAAGACATCTATACATGTAGAAATAACGTGTTTTGGTTTGATGAGTGACACTTGGTGTTTGTTATTTGTGCTGTCTTTCATACTGTACAGTAAAAATACTGTAATTTTCAGAATTTATCTATTAAATGTAATATTAATTATGTTATTAAAATTTTAATGATATTTAGCTTTTGGTATACATTGTTGGGCCAAATAAAATCATTCAGTTGGGTCTTTTAAGTTGCCCTTTGATTTCTTTTTTAAACTTTGGAATGTTTTATTCGGTCAATGCTAAAATTCTTAATCCTATTGCTATACAAATATATATTTATTAATTTGGTGAGTAATTAAGATATACGATTTATATACTTAGAACTTTTAAGTTTTACAAAGGTTTAATTACTTTGTTGGTCTTTATAATTTTGCGAAATTTTTAATTGAGTTTTTGTATTTTTTTTTCTTTCAATTGAGTCATTGTATCAAAAATTTTTTTAATTGGGTTCCTACACTTTTTTTCTTTTATTTGGATCCCTACGCTAATTTTTTTTTAGTTGGATCCCTATAAAATTAAGCTAATTACTGCCAAGAGGGACCTAATTGAAAAAAAAATTAGTGTAGGAACCAATTAAAAGAAAAAAAAGTATAAAGACCTAATTAAAAATTTAGTAAAACTATAAAGACCAACAGAACAATTAAACCTTTTACAATATATATAGTTTGTAAATATCCTTTTATTTTACTTTTACACAGGAAAAATTAATTTTATTTAAGGTTAAAATATATTTAGTAATTTAATCAATATTTATATTATTATTGTACAATTTTATTAGTATTCAATTCTAAAGAATTAAGAGTATATTACTTTAGAATAAGGCTCAAATTTAAAATGCAATAAAATATTTAATCGTTAAACATATATTCTGAAATAGGTCTATCGATAAAAAACAGAACTCAAAATAAACAAAAGACAAGAATAAAAATTGAATAAAAAATATATTAAAATTAAAATAGAAAATAAAGGATAGATTGAAATTGAATACAGAGAGAATCACTTGACTTTTAATTCAATTTCTTAATGCAACAAGAAAGAGACTTACTCAACCTAAGTTGTCCATATTATACTTTGAGAATTGAATTGAAGGGACATGCTCAACCTTCTATCCAATTCTCCGATACAACAATAGAGACTTATTCAACCTCACTTGTCTACACCATGGTTTTATCATGAAATTAAAAGAGACTTTTCACACCTCTAATCACTCAATATGACGATTACAATAGTTTAAAAGGTATTTATAACATTTTTTTAGGTTAAAATAAAAAAAAAACATAAACCTATAAATATAAAGCCCAATCTAGTAACTAATTAAACAAAATCAAAATACATCAAATTAAATTGAATATTCTAAAAATATAAACTAATAACTTTTAAATAATATTTGAACTCTTTACATCACGAATATTTGAAACACGTATCACCTAGTTAATATCTTATTTTAATATAATTTTTTGTAAATATAATTAAAAAAATTTATCTTTAAAATTTAGCAACTTTATGACCATTTTATATTTCTTGAAAGGAGTCATGACATTATAAAATCTAATTTTATAATAAAAAAATAATTGTTAGATGAGTAAATTTGATAAAGGAACCAAATAATATGTTCCATGATTTTATTTTGCACTTTATACTGTTACTACACATAGTTAGAAAATAGAAAAACAGAGAAAGCTATGCTTGGGCAGATTTATAGCCCAACTGAATGCATTGTTCAATTTTTTATTCGGCCTATTATGTGACAAAAAAATGGATGTCATTAAAATTTAACAATACAATTAACATTATATTTAAGGTAGACAAAAGCTGAAAGTTACAGTATTCTTACTGCACATCTGAAAAAGAATACCAATAGCAGACATCAAATCTCACTAGCTCCAAAAAAAAGACACCAAATGTCACTTAAAAAACAAAACACGTTTTGGCATCTACACCATAGACTTCACCTTTGAATAATTAGGGTTAGTGATATCACTTAGGGTTGTCTAATTTACCCAATTACCCTTAGATTTTTTTTTTAAAAAATCTGTAGAAACCCGATATTTCCGCCATATGTATGGCGTTTCAGCCATGGCGCCACCGCAATTGCGGCTGTCTTTTCACCCGCCGTGAAAACCACATTGCGGCGACCTCCTTATGTCGGCGAGGCCAAAATCCGCCACGCCATAAATGCCATGGCGCCGCCATTGCCATTTTTTTTAAACATTGGCGCCAATGAGTTCAAAGAGAGGGAAAATTGAAAACAAATGGCAATGGCTAATAACAGCCTCTGGGTCCGTTGGGAACAAGAAGAATATGGCATGGGAGAGAGAGAGAGAGTTAAGGCATGGAAAAGGGATATAAAGAGGAATGCTAGAGAGCCATCAAAATTTATTATTTTTGCCCATCACTTAGTTATTAATGTTTAAAAGTGTGGATTAAAATATATTGTTGGATCACTAGATTAAAGAAATTAGATTGATGGTTAAAAGTAATAGTAAAAAACAATAAATTCTGGTGGTCATCTAGCATTTATCGAGATATAAAAGCTTGGTGATCATAGGAGAGACATGTGTAGCTGGGTTGGAATGTAAAGTAGTGAAAATGTTTTGTTCTGCATGTTTATTTCATGTCGAGGATATGTGGTTAATTTTCTGTGGGGGGTTACTTATTGTTCCTTGATGGCAATGGCAAGGGAAAATGTTTAACCAACCATAGGATATTATTTTGTCTATTCTCCCTTTTATATGGATCGAGTGTGTATTGAACAATCTAAAAAAATCTAAAAATCTATGAATTAAAAGTGTGGCTCAATGGAGAAGCTAGGGTTACTTGAGGAGCTGAAGTGAAACAGAATTATACATTGTATATTAGTTCACCAAAGAAATTATAACAATTAATAATATGAAAATTCAAACATGACAATCAATCCTTATTATGTATTTCATTTGATATAATTTTCTTGAAGAGAAGAAACAAAAAAAAAAGGGTAAAAAAAAGGACTCCATAGTCACTCAGAAATGTCTACTCAAAATTAAATGGAAAATGTGACAGATTTAACTAAAAATTTACATCCTAAGGGAAATGGATGACATATGTAACTTGAGAGCAAAACCATGGTTTCCGGTGGGATTAACAGTTTAGCCCCAAACATTTGCAGAAAATTAGAACTCCACAAATGATGTCAACTACAAGTAGCAAGCAAAGAATAATCATTCCCCCACCCCTTTTTTTACCATTCTTAGGGACTAAGGAGCTTCCCTTTCAATTATTGATTGAGTTGGTGGATTCATTATTACATTTTCTACAAGGGATAGAGACCTACTCGAACTGTGATATTCATTTGAGGCGTTATTTGAACTAAGAGGTCTAGATGTTTCTATCATAAGATGAGAAGAGTTGTTACCCTTAGGAGAACTCGTGCCGGATTTGGTTGATGCTACATCTTCACAAACCAAGGGCAAAATTGCCGATGGTTGGTCGGTATCAACTTCTTTCCTGCAGAATTCATCGTCTACAACAAGATCATAGCTATTTGCAGTTCGCAATTCTTGAGCTAGGGTGCACCACCAACAACAAAACCAAAGAGTGCAATCGGAAACTGAAGGTTTACCAAAACAGAATTTATAGGCAGGCAAATTGAACCTCTTTCTCATTCGGATCCTCCAAAATCCACCATACAGTAAACCCAAAAAACAAAGGATGATTCCAATGGCCACAAGACCTTGTCTAACTTTGTCATCATCAATATTAACAGCAGCCAATGTGAAAATCCAGAAAGGTGCAATGCAAAACAGAATAAAAGTGGCAATATGAACATACATGTTTCCGAATCCAAGTCTCTCCATATTCCACCCAAAGACACAGAAAGTGCAAAAAAGTGAGAGATATGCTAGAGAAATATCGTCCCAAATGTCAAAAATTCCTCCACTCCACTTTGGTCTATCTTCAATAATCTTTTCTTGATCCTTGGATGCAAATGAATATATTTTCTCGTGTGCTTTCTCTCTCAATTGCTCTTGCCTTTGAGAAAATGTAGTTTGAATCTGTGCTTCTTCATCAATCTCGCAATCATAGTCCTTCCCAAGTGGGCTAAGAATGATGTACAAACCTGCAATTGCTGGCGTAGCAATTGAAAAAGATACACATATTCCAACTCCTATGACAGGCCTCTCAGACCTTTTATACCCCAAGTTTAGACCACAGAGTGCATATTGAGAAAAACAATTCACATGAAGGAGAATGACCACTACCATAATGTGCACCCACTCATTCGGCTTATAAGTCCCATTTTTGCAGTATATCTTTCGCAACCTAGAGATGTCGTTCGGCCTCCATCTACACAAAAGAAAAAGGTGGTAGAACCGCTTCGGATGTTGGTACAAACACATAAGCGTAAAAAGTGCATTGAGTATTTGATTGTTTACTTCAAACCATGCATTTCTCTGAGATTTTCTTGTCAACACATTATTCAACATGCCTGTCATCACAAGGAACAGAATTGCACCCGAGACAGCAACACAGGCTATCCAAAAGAAAAGGGCCATATTCATTGGATTTCTAATCCATTCCATGCACACCTTCTTGACCGAACCCCAACCGAGTTTCTGACCAAACATGTTACTGAATCGTGATCTCGTGCCATGAGAACTAGGAGCAGGTACAGATTGTGAAATCTGATCTCTATCGGAAGTGAGCCGTTTTAATTTGGCAGATGCAGAACCAAATTTTAGGGACTTGATCCAGCATGAAAGGGAACTAGAGACAGTGCCTTCGAACTTTCCCTGAGGATTTTCACTGTTCGGAATTGTCTGTTGTGAAGTTGCAAGATCAACTGAAGCAAACTCCATTTTACTCCCACTAGATTCCGCAATTTCATCATTCCCGGTGTTCCCAATCCCGTTATTATCAACTAAAATCATGGCGATAGAAAACTATGAGCTTTCGCACCCAAACACCATCATCAATATGTTAAAGGTACAAAACAGTTACTGCAGAGACATAAATAACAATCTGTTTTCAGATTTCCAATCAATAACAAATTCCCTATGATCAACTCAAAAGCAACAAGCAAAGTGGTATTTTATTATCCAAGGCTCAAGCAAATTAAAAATGAAGGCCCTGAATGCATTCCTCATGCAACAATTATAAACTGATTCCTTTATAAACTTATTACCTATCAAAATTAATGACTTATAACTTATAAACTAGGAACTAAAAGCTACTGAAAAGTGAAAAAAACCCAAATTCCAATAGTTACCAACCAATTCATCTCACAGAACAATTTAAAAGAAAAAAAAATCTCAAACGCCCCATCTCAAGAATAAAATTGCATGAGAGGCATCATCATATAAACCTGGAAACTAAATTATGCCAAATAACAGAATAATATGATAAAAATTAAAATTAAGAAAATAATAACAAAACAAAAAAATGGAGATGAAGGAGTTCATGGACAGTGAGTTAGACAGACATACCTAATCGCCGACGCGGCAATGCAAAATGAAGAATGCGTTGGATGCAAGAGATTCTGCCATGGATGGCTACATAAGTTAGGAAAAAGTTCCCGAAAGGAAGAACGGAATCAAAATTCTAAGTAATGAAAGGTAGGAAAGAAGAGAATAATCAAATTTGACGTGACAACAGAAAAAACAAAAGAAAATTGAAGAAAGGAGATTGGTTTTGGGATTTTGGTTGTTCAACATTGTCAAAAAGTGAGTGCTGGTGGTCACCGGTTGCCACCTTCCTCAAAAGAGAGAAAAGAAAAAGAAAAAGAGAAGAATGAGATGATGATGATGATGTTGTTGCGACTTGTGTGAGGACTTCATTTATTTTATTGAAAAATTTTACTATAACAATCTTATACAGTCAATAAATATTATTATTTTTTATTATTATTTAATTAGTTATAATTTATATTTATAAAATTTTATATATAAAAAATATATAATTTATATTTATATTTATTAAAATTTATATACATAAATTATTATAATTTTTATTTATTTTTTAAAATTTATATACATAAATTAATAAATTTTATTAATTAAAAATAATTTAATTTTTATACTAATTACTCAAAATATTAAAAATTACTGTCCTCGAAAAATTTCTCATTCCATTAACCTTGTAACTTGTAAGGCTCTTGTAAATTTTAAGTTGTAACACAATTTTATTCATCTCAATACTACAATATCCTAGATTTTCTCCATTTCCTATTATGTTGTTTTTTATTTTTGGGATATTTCCATTTCAGTTCACCCTTTGCTTGTCCGATTAAGGAAGGACCTACAATACCC
>NC_029781.3:17220608-17230015 GCF_000817695.3 Arachis duranensis | reverse complement strand
TGGATTAATAAACAACAAATATTATTTATAAACTAAAATTAGTTATTATATATTTATTTATATATATTATTTAATTTATTTTTAATATATATTATATTAATAACTAATTTTAACGGATGATTTTAATATATATTTAATATGATTGTTTATAATTATTAAAACTATTTCGGTGTTTTATCTTTTTCTAGCTTCCATTTGTTGTTTATTTTTTCTTTTTTTTTTCCGGCATATAAACTCATTGTTATTAGGTAGATTTTTTAGTGTCTACAATTTTTTTTAATTTATCTAAAAATAGAGATAGAATAAAGTGAAATTTATCTCTTAAATTTTGAGTTTTATGAATAAATGTTAGGCATTGTTATTATACTTAAATGCATGTTTCAAGATATCTTTCTTTTTTATTTTTCTTATGCTAATTATATTCTCTATTTCGTTTATTATTTTTTCTATAGAAATTTAATTTTCAATGATTTTATAAGCAACACTTCATGTATTTAATTTGACAATAACACTATATGTTCATCGTCAAGTTTAGTTCATTGTCAAGTTGAGATAAAATTAGAGTTCTTTAAATTAAAACACTTATTTAATACTAATTAAATGTGTAAAAATATTAAAGTCTCAATGATAGTTAAATACTAATCAAATTAATCTATAGATAACATAAAAATGACCCCAAATTTTAAAAAAATTATTCAAATATTAATGTTATTGTTGTTATTATTGTTATTGTTGTTTTGAAAGATTAAATTGTAATAGAAGGTGTTGTTATTATTTTTAATGACCCAATACGAATTGATGGTCAAATTTTTAATTCAATCAACTAAGTCAAATTGGATTTACCAATTCAAATAACAAAATCAAACTAGATTTAATAATTATACTAAAAACAACTTTTACTAATTTTTTTTATGTAAGAACTTAATTTCATTAAATAAAAAAATGAGGGTCATCTTGGTTTTTTGAAAATGTAATTTTTTTTTGCTTTTTGATAAACAAAAAAAAGCTATTGCACATTAGGGGGTAAGCTTTAACTTATATTGTTTAAGATTTAAGAGTATCAGATTTGAGTTTAAGTTTAGGGTTATAATTATTATTATTTTTGTGGAGGTTAGTAATTATATAGCTTGTTTGTCCATAAGTTTCTACAAGTTTTTCGTTGAGATGAATTATACGTCGATAATAAAAGAATAAGGGAGATAGAGATAACAGATATAGATCGGCAAATAGAGGTAACAGATAAATTGAAAAGGTGTTTGCTACGGTACAATGATAAATTTATACGTACCGATACAATAAAAATAAAGACAAATAATAAAACGCCATGTGGGTTATATTATCTTCATCAGCATTTATTTTTTTTAAAAAAAATATATATTATATCAATATTTTTACTAAAATATCCTTATAATTTAGGAAAAATAAAAAATATTTTTTTATTTAATTTTACAAAAAGACCCAAATACCCCTTTTTTTATGTTAGAACAAAATTTATCTCCTAAAATTAATCAAATCTTAAAATTGAGCTCATTTATATTTATAAATTTTAAACAATTTAAAAAATAAAACAACATCTGCTATCAATTTCGTGGATACTATTCCATAAACCCTAATTTCTACACATCTGAAAAACAAAAATTCAAAAGAACTGTTCTTCATCTTTCTTGAGTTTTCTTACATCTTTCTCAAAGAACGTCTCTCTCTCTTTCTCTCTCTCTCTCTCTCAATTCGCATACTGAAACTCTCTATTCTCTCTCGCACTAGCCCACTAGAGTCTCTCTCAGTCTCACTCGAGCCTCATCTCAGTCACATTCGCCGGCGTCTTCATGTGTCGCGGCCTTCCCTGGGCTCCTCGTTGCTGGCGACAGGAGCAACTCGTCGGATTGTCGTCGCTCGTTGTCTTCTGGTTTTGGACCTCGCCGTCGCCGTGGACCGTAGTCCGTTGGTGAGTCCCTGCATCGTCGCTTCCCCTATTCTGTCTTTTCTAGATTTTCCTTCTCTTTGTATTTTGAGATGACGTTGAATTGCTAATCAATTAATTTACTTTGTTTCTGATCTAAATGTTGCTGTAAATCATGAATGATGTAGGATTTTCTGAATTTGGTGCTAATAACATGAGCTAACTTTTGGGTTGATGAAAATCATCACTGGGTTAAATTTGGAGCTAAATTTTTTGTTAATGAAAATTATCAATGAGTTGAATTTGTTGCTTTAATAATAAATTTGATTCTTAGTATTGATTGATTTGATTCTTACATAGGCAGTATTGGTCAAACTCCAAATTTGTCTGGAAAAGATATAGATGTTGACTTTGAGATCACTCCATGGACTAGATTTACTTGTTCGGTTATGTTTTGCTATATGTTTCTATTCTGTTTTATCTTTTCATGTGCAATTGTGCATGCATTAGTTAATCTTTTTGCTGACTAGTATTCTAAGATTAGCTTTTAACAAATTAAGGTAGATAGCGCTAATGAGCCCTTATTTAATTGAGTGCTTTTAGAATACTTGCCAGTAAAATTATTGTAATAATTCTCTTAAAATTGTTCATTTTATAATAATCGAATCAAAGAAGTTGTACCACCTTGATCTTGAAGAAGAAACGAATTATCTTTTGGGAAAGAGGAAGAAGAAGAAGAAGCCCTTTCTCAGTGGAGCCTCCACGGCACCTGCCAAATTTTCTGATGCTTTCACAGAATCCAATTGTAATACCGTATCTAATGCGTTTGTTTGTTGTATTTCAGGTATTTTTAGGAATTCTTTGCACAAGAGGCGCACCACTGGTGGAAAGAAGAAGGTTTGAGGTTTGGAGGAAGAAGAGAAAGTTTGCTTTCACTCTCTTTTTCAATTCTCTGTGTTTTTCTTAATTTTTTTTCCGAAGTGCCTTAGTTTCTCTTAGTTTCAAAACCAAATCCCCCCAAAATTCTAGTTTCTCTTAGTTTCAAAACCAAATCCCCCCAAATTTCAACCCTCGTCTGAATTTCAACCCAAATCCTTGGTCCATGTTCAATACCAAGATGATGGCACAGAACTTTGTAGTTGATTTGAATAAGCCCTTTGTTGATCGATGATTCTAATATTTACTTGGATCACTAATTTCACGTTATTGCTTTTGGATCATATTTACAGATGTAGTAATTTTTGGAGACTGGTTTTGAATATTTTTTGACGTTATTGCTTGAGATCCTATGTGTGTGGACATCCAGATGGCCTTCTATTTCTGTTGTGGTCAATGAGACTAAAGGCTATAACAAACAAATTAATAAAATTGTGTCAATTGCACATATATAAGAAATCATTGAAAATTTCCAAGCGCATATGATCTATTTTGGTTGCAGAGTTGGACGATGTCAGAATCTCTTTTATATCTAGGTCGAGCTAAGTTTGTGAAGTTTTCATTAGAAGTGTAAATTTCTCTTATACAAGTCTTTTTTTCCCCTACAAAAATGCTTCCTAAATTGTGTTTCTCTATTAAAAATTTTATGCCTGTTAATGAATGAAAGTCTTACTTTTGTGTCACTGAATGACAAGACCACCATTCTCAGGCACTACAAAAAACTCCTGGATTTACATCGACCTATAGTCAGAAGGCGCATAACAGATGGCTCGAGTTAATTGTACCATTAAAGTAATGTAGATAATTATGGGATATAATTCCAGCATAATCTATCATATAGTTGTTTTAATCTGCTATCTGCATATAATACACGACATGTAAAATATTAATCTCAAAAGTTTGATGGCTGTGAGTTTGACTTATTTATATTTGGGAATAATTGTTGGCTCACATGCAATTTTTCAACAATAGGAGAAAAAAGATTATGTAGTAACTTACCGACTTCTTGGTGTGCACATGACACACATAGCTTTAACTTTGTATGTTTTTCAAAAGAGTACAAAAGCTCTATAGGCTAATTAGTTTTTTTTATCTACATGGGATCTCAAGTTGAGGTCTTAATTTATTCACATTTACTTTTTAGTTGTTTTTATGAAGGTTCATTCATTTGTGCTAAGTGATTTCAATTAGTTTATAGGTTTTTATTACCGCAGAACTAACTCTCAGTGCTTCTATTACACAAAAACAAAAATCACAAAATAGCAGTGAAACAAATTCAAAGAGCAAATGCAGAGGTAGTAATATATATTTATGGAAAACAATAATAAAAGACATACTTATCAATCACCATTAATTTACTTTGAATGCTTTTGTTTATAACTCTTTTTTTTAATTTAATTTTGTAATTTACATTTTTGGATTAAATTCTTCTAAAATAAATTAAAATGTAAATTGAAAAATAAAAATTCAATCACCATTAAATTAAAATAGTAAAATTCATGCATGATATAAATTATAAAGCAGGACAAAGAATATTGATAGACTAAGGATAAATTCCAGAGAAAAATAAGGAGTACTTTAAGGATGTTCCAACATGAGTGTATCCAGTAACAATATTCTAGATGGCTGATCTATCATAAGAACAAGTCAAAGAAACTGGTTCGCATATATACATTCATAACAAACTGTTTTCTCCACATTCAACTGGTTGTTCCTTGTCGCTTCCTCCATTGATGATTGTTATGAAATATTGACGAATTTGGAGTCCCCAACAGCAGATAAGTGAGCTGCTTCTTCACTTTTGTACACCAATTTTGTTGTTCTCTTAAATCAATTAGCTTTGTACACCTTAAAATTGCCCTATGCAGTTGTTAGCAGTCCCAAACTTTGTGGCTAGGAACATATAAATAGCTATCAAATGGTTAATCTTTTTCTAGTTTCTCGTCCCAATCGCCCTTTGGACTCTCCAACAAATCACCTGAGTAAGACCCATCTGGTTGACCAATACATTCAAATTGCTGGATAGAAATTTCTCCTGGATGGTAAGAGAGAAACACTCAGAAAAGCCCTTGAAAAGATAAGAAAAAAGAAATAATTGATCAATTTATAAATTAAACCATATCTAGTTCTAAAGTCTTATGGACTTTTCAAAATCAAGTTTGCAAGATGTATGTACAAGATCAGGATCAATGTGTGCACAATGCATGTCACATTTACAAATCCTTGCATCACAAACAATGCATACGAAAGTTAAGTATTTAACAGACAAATAGAAGGCCATGGCATAGATTTTAAACCTCATAGAATGAAATCATGTGTGAAGGAGACACCATATTGATGAAGGCATAACCCACATTACACTTGTTCTGCAAGAAGAAATAGACAATCAGCCAACCTGACCAAAAGACTCCATCATCTTTGGTTAAAAAAAAGAAAAATTTGGATTCATATACCTTAAAATCAATTGGCAAGTGCATTAAGTCATAAGTGCCATGGTGATTCTCATCAATTGCAGCAAAAAGCATCTTTGATGTGTACCTTAAAGCAACCACAATGAGCAATTGTTAATAACTATTTGTATCAAATTATTAAAACAGCAAAAACTTGACTAGGATAGGAAGCTTCTTTAATTGTTCTCACTTGTTAGGAATGCTTTTAATCATCAAAGTCGTCCTTGTATCTTCACCACAGAGGATTTCTTCAAGATCAAGTTGGCACAACTTCTTTGAATCAATTATTATAAAATGATTTTAAGAGAATTATTACAATGATTTTACCAACAAGTATTCTAAGAGCACTCATTTAAATAAGGTCTCATTAGCGCTATCTACCTTAATTTGTTAAAAGCTAATCTTAGAATACTAGTCAGCAAAAAGATTAACTAATGCATGCACAATAGCACATGAAAAGATAAAACAGAACAGAAACATACAGCAAAACATAACCAAATAAGTAAATCTAGTCCAAGGAGTGATCTCAAAGTCAGCATCTATATCTTCACCAGACAAATTTGGAGCTTGACCAATACTGCCTATGTAAGAACAAATCAATCAATACTAAGAATCAAATTTATTATTAAAGCAACAAATTCAACTCATTGGTAATTTTCTATTATTAAAGCAACAAATTCAACTCATTGATAATTTTCATCAACAAAAAATTTAGCTCCAAATTTAACTCATTGATGATTTTCATCAACCCAAATGTTAGCTCATGTTATTAGCACCAAATTCAGAAAATCCTACATCATTCATGATTTACAGCAACATTTAGATCAGAAACAAAGTAAATTAATTGATTAGCAATTCAACATCATCTCAAAATACAAGGAGAAGGGAAATCTGGAAAAGACAGAATAGGGGAAGCGACGATGCAGGGACTCACCAACGGACTACGGTCCACGGCGACGGCGAGGTCCGAAACCAGAAGACGACGAGCGACGACTATCCGACGAGTTGCTCCTGTCGCTGGCAACGAGGAGCCCAGGGAAGGCCGCGACACATGGAGACGCCGGCGAGTGTGACTGAGATGAGGCTCGAGTGAGACTGAGAGAGACTCTAGTGGGCTAGTGTGAGAGAGAAGAGAGAGTTTCAGTATGCGAATTGAGAGAGAGAGAAAGAGAGAGAGAGAGACGTTCTTTGAGAAAGATGTAAGAAAACCCAGGGAAGATGAAGAACAGATCTTTTGAATTTTTGTTTTTCAGATGTGTAGAAATTAGTTTATGGAATAGTATCTACGAAATTGATAGCAGGTGTTGTTTTATTTTTTAAATTGTTTAAAATTAATATAAATTAGCTCAATTTTAAGATTTGATTAATTTTAGGAGATAAATTTTGTTCTAACATAAAAAAAGGGGTATTTGGGTCTTTTTGTAAAATTAAATAAAAAATTATTTTTTATTTTTGCTAAATTATAAGGATATTTTAGTAAAAATATTGATATAATATATATTTTTTTTAAAAAAAATAAATGCTGACGAGGATAATATAACCCACATGGCGTTTTATTATTTGTCTTTATTTTTATTGTATCGGTACGTATAAATTTATCATTGTACCGTAGCAAACACCTAATTAATTATGTAGATATTTATTTATGAAAATCTATTTTATTATATAAAAATTAGATTTCTACATTTAATGATAGAGCTGACGTGTCATACTTTTGAGAGTGGTTTTCGATTTATTTTTTAATTCTGTAAAGCAAATCAATTATAACTAATTAATGATATCAATTAATTAATTTGATTAGACATTTAAATCTTACAATTAATTATATTAATTAATTAATTAATTTAGTTAATTATATTAATTATTTGATTTGATTGGAATAAATATAAAATTATTTTAGTAAATAATAAATATGATAACGAAATATATGAATTAATTTAATTAGTTTATTTTTTTCAATGTTATCTGTTTATACAAAATCATAATGTGTTTTTTTCTAGTTCTTTCTCTTTTCTCTTTTTTCTCTTTCTTTCTCTCTCTTGTGTGAAGGGATCGTTAAATATGGGATATAGGTGCCCTCTTCAAGGGACCAGTTAAATCCACGCAAATATAAAATTACTGATTCATCCTTATATATATATATATGTTCATTTGTTAAATTTGGTAATCCTAATTCCTATCTCCAATTTAAACTTTTTTTTTCTAAATTCATCTTTATCCTTGATTTTGTATCTACTCTTCTTCTAACTCACTTTCTCTGTCTCTTAAGTTCGTCATCGCTCATCTCACTCTAAAATATTATATTATGTTATTATGTTGGAAGATGTTTTTATATTTTTTTAAATGTTATTTTTTATAATGAATATATTATGAGTTGTGTTGAATTATATTGAATTGATTATATTATTATTATATTATATTTTTTGTTATTTTTTTCAAAAATTTTCAAAAAATATCCATAAATAATCGTGGGTATCTACATTCGCTAAGGGGATAATTAAATAGGGGGATTTGCGACGAAGATGGAAAGCGAACAGAGAATATATATTTTTTTAAACGGGAGCGAAGGACGGGAAAAGAGGTCCGCCGCTATGCCCACACGAGTATCTATTACTATATCTAACTAACAACGAAAATTCAATTTGGGCCGATTTGAGATAGGACACGTGAACTTTATCTACATTGGATTTTAAGACAATAAACCTAATTCAGATTTAGGATCCTAACAATAGACCTAGATTGATCTTATTCACTTTACTTAATATTTTGAGTCATTACTATAATAAATACTGTACTATTAAATATGATTATATTTAGTATATATAAAAGTTAGGTATACTTACAATAGATTTTATAATCAAATTAAAAAAATAAGTCATATACTAGAAAGTTTATAAAAAAAAATTTAGACAATAAATCAATTCTCAATAAATTATAGATTAGCTCTGTTAAAAAAATTAAATTATATGTTAGATATTATTATTTGTATACTAATATATATGTATTATCGATTATTAAGTTATAATTAATTTCTAACTCAATTTTTGGTAATTAAAATTTAAATTATTAAAATTATTAAATGTTGAATATTTTGCAGCTAACTAATTTTGTTTTTATTATTAAAATTTTAAAAAAGATAAGTTGTTAATCAATTTTAAATTCAAATTTTGTTTTTATTATTAAAATTTTAAAAAAGATAAGTTGTTAATCAATTTTAAATTCAAATTTAAATTTAAATTCGTGTAAGAAAATATTTTAAGTTTTTTCACTAACTAGAATTAATTTTAAAATAAAAAATTATTTTGTACATTATATTATAAAATAGTGTAGTTATTCATTTTTTTAATAACAATTATTATCAAATAAAATGATATAAAAATGGAGAAAAAAATATATTCCAATCTAGGAATAATAATTCATTTTTCAATAAAATAAATTATATATTGAATAACAAAAGTTATTATAGTTTCTTTTTACACAAATTAATATACTCAACTATATATGGTGTTTTGGTAATATTGCCAAAAAATATTAATCAATCTAATAGCTTTTATAATGACATAAGTTTATAAGTTTAGAAACTTGAAAATCATGTAATAAAATATAAAATTTTAACCGGTAATAACGTTGATCATATTGTTTGACTTTCTAAATGAATATGATACCAATAAATAAAACTGTCATAGTTAAATTTCAACAAAGGCAAATCTCCATAAGTATTGCTATCATTAATTAGAATTGTTCTACTTTCAAGACAAATACTATTTTCTTTCATTGTATCTTCCAACTCGACAGGTCGAGAATTAATCATTCACGTATTGAAGCTCCATTTATTAAGGGTCTCCCGCTAGTCAATGAGTTGTTACATACACAAGGCGGGATTCGAAACTCTAATACTTAATTAGATAGACGAGTGAGATGATCACTTAATCAATCCAAATCAGTTAAGACAAATACTAATTATTTTTAATATTAAAAATAATTAAAATTTGATTTTAATTATAATTTTGTAAAATATTTATAATAATACTTAATTAGATAGACGAGTGAGATGATCACTTAATCAATCTAAATCAATTAAGACAAATACTAATTATTTTTAATATTAAAAATAATTAAAT
>NC_029781.3:17209210-17220321 GCF_000817695.3 Arachis duranensis | reverse complement strand
AAATTGATCTTTTATATTTGGACGTAATCTTGTTTTGGTCTTTAAGATTTAAAGTATTTTATTTGAATTAAAAAAATTTTATTTAATTTTTAATGTAGTCCTATCGTGAGGTCAAAGTTAAATAATTAATGAAATGTCCTACATGACAGCAGTACAAGAACAAGATCGATAATTTGGAAAACAAGTACAAGTTTCAGAGGCACAAAATCAACCGTAGATGTATCAATATATTTATTTATTATTTTCCTTACAATTTAAATAAAATGTTTTTTATTGAACTAAAAAGAATGATAAATAAATGTATTGATGCATTTACGGTTGATTTTATGCCTCTTGAGTTTGTACTTATTCTCCAAACTATCGACCTTATTTTTGTACTACTGTCATGTAGAATATTCCCTTAATTATTTAACTTTGACTTTACGGTGAGAGTATATTGAAACTAAATAAAAAATTTTTAAATTTAAATAGGACACTTTAAACTTTAAAGATCAAAATAGAATTACACTCAAACGTAAGAGACTAATTTAAAACTTTACAATAATTATTCATGACTTTACATAATTCTGATTTGTCTATAATTTATACTACTAAATTTTTGACAACATCTAATTGTCTAAAAAACCTAATATAAAAAAATAATATTAATTATCAACTCTTTGGATAAATATTTATGGGTGTCTCTTTGTTACTAGATCTTTTAGAACAGTTTTTCAAAAAATTATGAACAAAATCCGACAAAAATTATATTATTAAAAGGGGTTAGTTACTTGGTTTCTCAACAGAATTGAGCGCATATGTTTCGCAAAATCGATAATTGCTTTTATCTCTATTTATAGAATGCAAACATCTATTTTTTTGATAACGGTGTATCTAGAGATCGACAAATGTGTTAAACAATTTGTGTGAAATGATAAATCAAATATTAGATCTCACTGTTTGAAAGATATTTATTACTTCAAAAAGATTTGGTGATGGTCTTGTTTTTAGAGACTCTAACTTAGTTTTTTTTTTTGGTAAATTAGTTTGACAATTTCTTTCTAATAAGCTATGAGTCATGATTAGGGGTGAGCACGAGTAGCGGGTATTCAATTACTCTTCTGAATTTGAACCAAACTAATTAAATTGGTTTTAGAACTAACGGGTAATCGGGTCCAACCCAAACTAAACTGATGACTATTTTTAGTGATTGGTTCGGATATCAGTTTTGGGAGTGTGAAATCCAAACTAACCTATGAATCCGATCATATATTAATTAAATAAAAAAATATATATTTCTATTTCACTTTTGTATTTAGCTTCTAATATTTTTTGTATTTAATATGTTTGGATTTTAATGTGTTTAGTGTTTAATGTATTTGTTGTTTAACATATTTGGATTATTTCTATTGATGTTACATGTTTATTGTACTTGCTGAATTTTTAAGATAAAAGTTTGGATTTTTTTTATGAATTTCAAAGTTATCGGGTACCCAATTACCCGACCCGAACCAATCCGTTCTTAATCGGTTTGGTTTGGTTCGAGTACATACACAAAAAAATACAAATCCAAACCAAACCAAACCAATTATATTTTAATTGGTTCGATTCTAATTTTACCTTGAACCCGAACCAAACCGATCCGTGTTCACCCCTAGTCATGATCATGCATCATAAATATGGAAGAAAAAGAGTTTTTCTTTCTAATCAATCTTGTAAGGGTGCACTTCTCATATATGAAAAAATATTATTATTGTAGCCTCAAAATTCAAAGGTAAATTTAGGAGAAACATTAGGTCTTTTTTAAATTCTTTTTAGTTATTTCCATGTATGTTTTATGGATGTGTAGATGAAAGGATAAATTATGTTCACATTTCGGACTCTCACTTGCGTGTGGTGTGAAGGATCTTATTTCTAATCATTTTTGAAATTTTTAAAGTTTTGCCTCAAATATTTTTAAATATCTAAAATTTATTACTCAAAGTTATGAGCCTATCTCCTATTATAATATTTCAAGTTGGATTTGGTATGGTTTTAGGAGTAGTGAACATACCTCAAAAGATGAATTTCTTTGATTCTTAGATAAGCATGCTCTTGCCGACAATTTAGTGAATTGGACTTGGTGGTGGAAACTTCATATTCCCAAGAAAGTGAGATTTTTGTTCTGGTTATGCCTTTACAGTACTCATCTCACTTGTAAATTCCGTTTCAACCATCATTTTGAATCTTCAAATACTTGGTGCTGCTACAACACTTCTCCAAAAGATGTTCTCCATTGTTTAAGAAATTGTGCCAAAGCTCAATGCATCTAGAGCAACCTTGGAATTGATCAAGCTTCCGCTTCAATTGTACAAGATTTTTGGACTTGGTTGCAAATATTATTAAGAAGAACTGACTTGTTTCTTTTCTCAGTGACTTTGTGGTGCATATGGTTTGATAGAAATGCTTGTATCTTCAATAATGAAAACCAATCCCATGTTTCCATAGTTTTCAAGGTTAGATTCTTGGTCAAAGAGTTCTGAATTGGCTTATATTCGAATTTTCAACAAAAGTTCTTTCTTAATTGAATACAAGTGGACTCGACTGGATACTGAATTTGTAAAAATTAACTGTGACAAAAATATTTTTACGACTCTGAAAAGATCAAATATGGTTGTGTTCTTCATGACAAAGAAGGTGTGTGGATTTTGGAAAGTGCAGAAAAAATTCCTTCAAGTATTCTCCACATAAAATTGTGGGCTATTTGGTGTGGATTGATGTTAGTTTTAGAGAGCGGTAAAGTTTTGGGAAGATCTTTGGTTTGGGGATGAACCCCCTTTTGAATTCCTCCAAATGAGCCGGGTAACCAACAATTACTTTGGGTTAAACAACTGATTGACGCCTCCGAAAAATGAGACCTAGACAAAATCAATGCAAATTTCAACAGTAAAACCAGTTCCAAAATATGCCAAACAAAGATTGAAGAGGATAAAGACAAACTAACCTAGATACATACTAGCTCCGGTGAATTCTATGCAAAATCTGCCTACAACATTGCATATCTCTTTTTCCATCCAACTTCAGCGATACTCCATGAATGATTCAGAGAAAATGGGATCTGAAAAGCCATCTGGAAGACTAACTGCCAGACAAAAATTAGAATTTTTATCTGAAAATTAATTCACAATGGCCTACCGATGAAAGAAAAGCTTTATGAGCGCATACCTCAGCCAAACCCGCGTTGTCCTCAATGCTCTGCCGCTCCGGAATTAGTCCTGCATGCGCTGGTTTTTTGTCCACAAATTGCAGAAATTTGGCACAAATCTCCAATGACAAGTGCAATTTCCAGGAACAATCTTCTTCAACATTGGCAGTTGTGGATTGATGTTGTGGCAGTGGTGACAAATGGAAGTGAGGCCAAAGTCAACATGACTGGATTAGCTTACCTTCTTTGGAGTATTTGGCTGGATAGGAACTCCTTGGTATTTGAAGGAAGCAAAAAAGAACCTGAAAAAATTCTGGCCCAAGCAATGAATCTCGCGGCAGAATTCAAAAGAAGTAGAAATCAGCAGTACCGAATTGATTTTTGAGTTTTGATACCCAGGGATAAAAAACTGCACCCTTGGTAATGGTGGGTTCGGCAAAGTTATATATCCATATTTGACGATATATTTTGGTTTGATTTGAGTGAATTTCACCACATAAACTCACACTTATTCACTAAAATAGCATGCTTTCGTGTTTTCTCTCTAGATTGTGCCTAAATGTAAAAACATGCATTTTTTGTACTTAAATTAGTGATTTTAATCCCACTTTTATGCCATTCGATGCCATGACATGTTTGTTAAGTGATTTTAGATCCTAGAGGTAAGTTTGGCAAGAAAAAAGTGGAAGGAAACATGTACAAAGGGAGAAAACATGAAGAAAATAAAGGAGAAGCACACAGCCATGTGTGTGTACGCACAACTCCCTGTGCATACGACAAGTGCAAATTCAGCGAAGTGTGCGTACGCACAAGTACTAGTGCGTGCTTCATTAAAAATGCACGTGACTCGCGATTTTGGGGCTCTTTTGCCTCATTTCTGATGGCTTGGATGATAAAATCAAAGCCTATATGAAGGAGCAACAACACATAACAATGAGAGCCAACTTGTAGGGTAGAAAAACACATAGTAGGAGTAGGAGTAGTGTAGATTAGAAAATTCTCTCTTAGGGTTCTTAATTAGGATTTGTAGTATTTTATACTTCAAGTTTGATTTTGGATTCTAGCAATTTTTATTGTAAGTATTTCTTTAATTGTCTCTTTTATTATACCATTTGCTCTACACTTTCTTCTATTTTAATTTTATTTGTCAATATTTATATAGTTTTGTAATTTTGAATTTCTAGTTGGTTAATTTGATGCTTGATGATTATTACATGTTTGTTTGAGTTTCTTTAATTGATTTTGAGTATTTTTGGTTCATAGTTTTCATTAGTTTACTAATTTTGTCATGTTTTATGTTTATCCCCTCTATGTGTTTGATGAAATGCCAATTTTGATTATGGGGTAATTTCCACCCCTTGACTTGGGGAAAATGAGTTTATGGATTACTATAGCCATAATGTCCAACATTTAGTGATAATTCTTGGGTTATTAGTTGCTATTGTTTCCACTAACGCTAGCTTTTTACCAATTAATTTGGTAAGTTAGCTAGAATTTGTGGATTAATAACAATTATGTTCACTTGACTTATCCTTCGATGTTAAGGGTTGACTTAGTGAGATTAATCCATCATAATTATCATAGTTGTAGTTATGGTAAGGAAGGGATTCCATAACTCATCCTAAGTCAAGGTTTCATTTATGTTTTGAACCACCTTTTCCTACACTTTATAGCATTACTTGTTTATATTACATATTTAGTTCTTTTATTCCTTTATTAGTTTATTAATTGCAATTTTGAATCATTCTTTTATCTCTTTATTTGTTTACTTCAATCATTGAAAACCCCTTACTTTCTCACAACCAATTTTATGCACTTGTTGTCACTAGTTCCTAGGGAGAACGACTCGGGAGTCTAAATACTCTCAGTTAATTTGGTTTGAATTGTGACATTATCTTGGATTAAATTTTGATTAGGATCAATTGTTGGTTCGGAGCTATACTTACAACGAAAATCTATTTTGTGAAAAATTCGAAACCACGTTTGGCCTTCTATCAAAGTTTTGAGGATTCACAATTTTGGGGGGTAAATTTTCTTTTCCGAACACTTTGCACTTTATTTTTTATTTTCTTATATATATATTGCATTTGCATGATATATATTTATAGATAGAAGTTGTGATTAGATGATGTGAATAGCATAGTACATAGTTCAATTTTATCCTAATTGTTCAAGTTAATTTTTGGTTGTTGAAAATTAAGAATAGAATTAGGAAAATTTTGAAAATTACATCCATCACAACATACATACATATAGAAAATAATTTTAGTGAAAAAGCAACAAGAATTTTTCAAGAATTTTATTTTAAGGCATTCTATTGAATTGATTTGGAAAATTCTTTTTAAACTTGCTTGAATAATTTTTATGGAACATAGAAGAGAGATAGAACAAAACAACCTTGTGAGTTGTTGAGCTTTAATGAGTGGTTACACATTATAACCACAAATTTTGTTCATTGTGTGCTATGCTCCTTCTATGATTGTAATCTTGGTTTTGCTTGATTCTTTATTTCCGATGTTTGATATTTTGAATGTATTTAGCATGATTGAGGCCATTTTTGAATTAGACTTACTCACCCATATGGACTACCCTTACATCTACCGTTGCTAACCCTTTTTGTGCCTTATTTACCCCATTGTTTTTAATATCACCACATCACAACCTCAAGCGGAAAATCATAATTTACCTTGATTTGTATCATTGATTAGCTTAGGTTAATGTGTGTGTTTTATTTAAGTGTGGGGGAAATTTTGGGAAGCATTGGTAAAGAAAAATTTTTTTGTTTTGAGTACTTATTGGAAGAGTGGGTGCACATTCATGTATCAATTTGCTTTAACCATATGCATTTGTCATAGAAAAAGAAAAACAAAAGAAAAAATAAAATAAAATAAATAATAATAATAAAAGGGGACAAAGGTTGTTTCAAAGAAAAAAAAGAAATGAATGATAAGAAATGCATATGTATTTTGAATAGAACCAAGCCATGAATGTATGTGAAAAGAAGTAATGAGTGGTTAGAATGCATTTTTGTGATTTGATTGATATAGGTTGAGTGGGATATTTAATCTAATCAAGGATTCAATTCAATTGCTCAATTCTATATTCCCATCTCTTATCTTATATCTTCTTGCAAGTTGCTTGTTAATTTTTGTAAATTTCAATTCAAATCTTTGGATGTGAATCATATTGCTATATTCTCTTACTTTAGCCCCAAGGATTTACTTTGGATTGATTGGAATTATTTTGGTTGTTTTTTCAATTTCGGTAGGGACTCTAGTATAGGTATAGATATATAGCATTTAGTATAGTTGCATGCATATAAGTAGTTGTATTGAATAAATTGCTTACCCTTTGATCATTCTCCTTTGATTGTGATTAGCATGAGGACATGCTATTGTTTAAGTATAGGAAAATTGATGAATCCATATTTGACGATATATTTTGGTTTGATTTGAGTGGATTTCATTACATAAACCCACATTTATTCATCTAAATAGCATACTTTTGTGTTCTCTCCCTAAATTGAGCTTAATTGTGAAAACATGCTATTTTGTGCCTAATTTAATCAATTTTATCCCACTTTCATCCCATTCGATGCCTTGATAGTTTTGATGAGTAATTTCAGGTGTAATAGGTTGGAATGACTTGATAAGAGTGGACGAAAAGCATGAAATTGGGAGAAAACATGAAGAAAATAAAAGAGAAGCACACATTGGAATGTGCATGCGCACAAGCTTGTATGCGTACGCACGAGAACCACAAAGCCATGTGTACGTACGCACAAAAATAAAACCAGCAAGTGTGCGTACGTACAGGCAGCACTTGACTCATTTAATGCAAATCATTGGAGGCAATTTTTGGGCCTCCAGAGCCCAATTTTGGACCTTCTGAAGCTGATTGAGTGCTATATCAAAGAAAGCCTCCTTCCATGTGGGGGGGGGGAGGGGAGAGCAATTAGGGTTAGTTTATCATCATGTAGTTCATTTTCTAGAGAGAGAAGCTCTCCCTTCTCTCTAGAACCTAAGATTTTTAGTTTAATTTCCTTGTAATTTCTACTTTTATTGCTTATTTTCATCTAGTTTCTTCTACCTTTCTTTGTTTTACTGTCTTACTTTCCTTAGTTTATCTTGTTAATTTCTCATTTTAGTTACCTTTTTATGTTTATGAGCACTCTTGTTATTTTGATTTCCATTTAATTCAATTTGTGTTTTATGTTCATTTATTGCTTTCTTTAGTTGTTGTTATGATTTTCTTTCATTTGGTAGTTAGAATTTATTTTTAATGCAATTTAATATTATTTTATTTTCATGCACACCAAGTTTTTGATAAAATACTTGGTTTAATTTTTACTTAATTTTTTTTCACTCTTGGCTTGGAATTGACGACTTTGGTGATCCTTGAGTCATTGATGTCCATTCTTGTTTGATATATTAGAGTAGTTAGTTGATTTGGTTTACCTTGACTCTAAGTGAACCAATAGTGTTGACTTAGGACTTAGGGATTGGAATCAACTATGCCTATTTGACTTATTCTCGATATAGGATTGACTAAGTATGATTAACTCTTCATAATCATCATGTGTTTGTAGTCAATGGTTAGGATAGGTAACCTTAACTCTCAATTACTTGCCAAGAGGTTTCTTACATTTGAAGTTTTCTTTCCTTGCACTTTATTGCTTTGATGTTTAATTTCTTGCATGTTTAGTTTTCACACTCTTGGTTGAAAAATTGGGTGCTTGAGTAAAATTGAGTTGTGGATGTCCATTCCGCAGTGTGAGGATTGTTAATTGGTTTGGTTTCCCTTGACTCTAAGTGACCCACTAGTGTTGACTAGGACTTAGAAATTGGAATCAATTATACCATTTTGACTTATCCTCGATGTTAGGATAGACTAATTGGGATTAATTCACACACAATTACCATATTTGTGGTCCACAACTAGGATAAGAATCCTTAATTCCTCAATTCTCACCAATAGTCTTCTTGCATGTTCATTTAATTTCTTACTATTTACATTTATTGCATATCTTGTCATCCAATCCCCATTTCCTCCCATAGCCAATAATATGATACTTCCATTGTGACTCCTAAGGAGAACGACCCGAGGTTAAATTACTCTCGATCTCGACTACTTTAATTTGAATTTTACATTTGATTGTAAGAATTCATTGTTGGTTTGGATTATGCTAATAACGAATCGATTCTTATTTTGATTGATTCTAAATCGATAATAAATCCTCATTATCATGAAGCACAGAGAAAAAAGGATCTAAGAGCTTCATTAACCCAAGTAGGTTTCTATAGTCATCAAATGACGAAGATGCAAGAGACTTTTCCTTTTTCTTTTGTCTGATAACCTAATTTCTTAAGCTTGCTATTATTAATTTCTTGGGAGTGGCTCTATTTTATATTTTATTAATTTTGTACCCTTAATATGGTAATTGTAATAGAACTCCTTTTATTGCAATAAAATTACTATTTTAGAGAAAAAAATTAGTACTAAAAAAGAGTACATAAAAACTTTTAGTTTAAATTATGATCCAATTAGTTTGATTTAAATTTGAAAAATAAAAATAACCGTTTGTCAATTGTTAGGAAAGATTGATGGGATAGTGGGAAGAGAATTGAAACGGTTATCTCTCATGTGGAAGATAACGTGAGAGATAACTATTTGAATTCTCTTCCCACTATCCCCATCAACCTTTTTGAGTACTACTTGACCAAACTTATATATTTTAATCTCTTTTACCAATCTTTTTATGTACTAATTGCATACTAAAAATTTAGATTATTGATATTATTAATGTTTTTTATTATTTTTAATTTTTTTAAAGAAATACACGGTAAACGAGATAAATATCTCGTTCTCACTGTAAACGAGATACATGGAAAATTATCTCGTTTATAAACGAGATAAGAGAGAAGTATTTATTTTGGTAAATATTTTTTAAATTATTTATTTCAGTAATTATTATAATTAATTTATTTATTAAAATAAAAAAATCATGATTTAGTTTAATGGCATGTCATTTTCTTTTTTTTCTTCACGAAATCTCCAATTTCGCATACTTTTCATCTATCTCCAAATCATCCTTGCTTCCCAAAACTTGAAAAACTTGAACAAGGCACCGAATGAAAAAAATAGAATTAATTCGATGATTTTAAAGTATAAATAACATGTTTAATCAATTAAGTTCAAATAGAAGAAATTTCACAAAAGCATGCAATTAAAAGGGTTAAATGTAAGTTAAATTGATAAGTTTGATTTTTTTTTCAATCTAAAAATTATAATAAAATATAGATTTTTCAACTCTCCTACACTTAGACAAAAGCATATGCTCATGCTACTCATTAAGAAAGAGAAAGTAAGGGGTACCAACACTCATTATATGCAAGCTACCTAACACTTATTTAGAGACCCTATCTAATTCTACCTACTTCTATCTATTTGGTTAAAATAATTGAATTTCCAAGAACATAAATGAATATAGAGGGCCAAAACAATATAGAAATCAATCCAATCCACCAATCAATTTAAGTTTTGGAAAAAAAACTTGTAAGATGAGATTTTCATGAGATAAGGGAACATAGAATTGAGAAATTGAATCTTTACCGAACGTGTTTACTCTCTTATCATTCTAGTGTATAGGATTGAATCACCCAATTCTCTTCTAAACTTGCTTTCTAAAACATGTTCTCTTTCTAACAATCAACAAATATTCAATGTATACATACAAATATCATGAGAACTTTAGAGGATTGTAATGAGACTGGGGTAAGGTGATAATGTATGAAAAAAGTTTGGTAACAAAAAATTTTTAACCATAATTAGCCAAAATTTTTCATAATTTATTTCATTTATATAACTTAACAACAGTTTTATTTTTTATTTCACTCTTCTATCCATCCACTTATCATATTCTTATCAGTCCCACTTATTAATGACATTAATTATAATATCATACTTCTTACTATTAGGCATTGTTGTAATCAATACTTAATATTTTTTTATAATTTACTTTTTATATTTAAGAATATAATAAAGACTAATAATAATTATAAAGAATGGTAATGATAATTTGTATTAAATGAGTTAATTTTAATTGATTTTTTATTTTTGTTAAGTTATTTATATCATTCAATGGAGATACAAAACCTAAAAGCTACCTTAATATGATTTTGTTTTCGTTAATTCAATTATTTTCATTCAAAATTCACAACTCTAATACCATTACAAGCACAATTAGAATAGACCAAAGAATTTTACAAGAAGTCATCTTTATCATTACAAATAATATGACAATTGAATTCGACCTTAATACGGTATCCATGGTAGAAGGTGCTGATAAAGAATTTGAACAATAGACGGATTCACCCGACGGGGTTGTTATCAGTCAACCAATTTTTGAGAATATGAAAAATCACACTACCTTTGATGAGGTATGATAATAAACCGATTTAATTTTTTTTGTATGTTTTTATGTGCATTTATAATTATATTGTACTAACTAAGTTCATATACATAACATTCATATGTTCATATACATAATATCCATACATACAACTAACATCTAAAAATTAAATTCATGTTTATTAGATATTACATCTATACACATATTATTTTTTAGTTATTACATAAGTAGTTATAGAGTTCACACAGATGCTTTTAAATTTTATCATAATTGAATTTAAAAAAATGTCAAATTCTTAAATTAAATTATTTAATTGATAAATTTACTCATAACATCCATAAATTCATACACATAACATCCATAATTTCATATTAATAACATCTATAATTTGTATTCATAATATTCATAATTTCATACATATGATATCTATAATTAATAAATTTTTATAATTAATATTGTCAAACTTTAAACTATACGTCTTATTGTATTTTTCAAATTATCTCATATGTGCACTAATAGGTCATAATTTTAATTATT
>NC_029781.3:17208121-17209110 GCF_000817695.3 Arachis duranensis | reverse complement strand
CAGATTGTGTGCTGAATCCAGGCGAAGTGGATTATGAATTTGAATCTAACGAAGTTCCTGAGGTTTGATTTACAGTAATTTATATAGCATTGTGTAGTTTAAAAATTGCTCAACATTGTTTAATTACCTGGAATTTATAGCAGACGCTCAGGTGTAGATCAATTCTTCTTTGGGTGTATTTTAGCTATAAGTGTGGGTGTATATACGCTTTACTGGTTTTTTGTTATTTTTAATTGAGTTGTTATTGTTCAGGTGTATTATATCAGACATGATTGGGTGTGTTTTTAGTTTTTGACATGGTGTATTCTGCAGTCTGTGTATTGACAGTTTATGGCTTTAAAGGTCATTCTGTAGTTGAGTTGTTTCGGTTCGGGTGTATCATATTAGACATGATTGGGTGTATTTGTATCATATCTATGGGTGTATTCACAGTTCTGACACGGTATATTGTGCAGCCTCTCTCGGTTGTTGATGACGAGCTTGTTCCGAAGGTCGGAATGACCTTTACCACCCTTGAAGATGCCGAAAAATTTTACAAGAACTATGCCAAGGCTGCAGGTTTCTCTACAAGAGTTCGGTGCACAAATAGGAAGGGAAACGAGATTAAGAATCAACTGATTACATGTAGCAGAGAGGGAAAATGGAAATCTAAAATATCTCCAACCAAGAAGACCAATCCGACAGCCGGTTTAAACTGTCCTGCAAGAATTTATATACACACATTGAAGGATGTCGGTTCTTGGATCATTTCAAAGGTTGTGCTGGATCATTCACACCCCTGCTGTCCAAGCAAAGCAGAGATGCCCAAACAGCACAGGGAACTAAGCATGTCCATTCGTCGTACGATAGAGAATAACGACGAGGCCGGTATCAGACCAAGCAAAACCTACCAATCATTTGTTGCGGCTGCCAGGGGTCACCGCGAATTAAATTTTATCGAAAAGGACGTGAGAAATCACACTACCAGGGAAGTGCGGAATGTTTCCGAA
>NC_029781.3:17203840-17205197 GCF_000817695.3 Arachis duranensis | reverse complement strand
ACATAGATAGCGCAGTCATAGCTGAAAACGAAGAAAATAAATTACAAATCTCATTTAGGAAAGTTTAAGGTTCAGAGTCACGAATCTATACCTTGTTTTTTAGCCTGAAATTTTAACATATGATGCTTTAATTTCCTTCTCCTTCTCGCCTTTCTCGAGAGGTTTCCCGCCGGCATATGTTATCAATCTTGAAAATACATATCCCTTAAATACCAAAACAAATCAGTAATACACCCGAATGAATGGACAAGATACACCCAACTGAATGGACAATATGAATATGGAATATACACCCAACTGAATATTGAATATACACCCAACTCAACTTTCAAAATAGACCTATCTATTAAAGTAAAGAAGACAGAGGCAACTTACAGTGAATTTATTAATGTCCTTTCTCTCATCGCTTGGAGCTTTTTTGTGTAGCGGGTCAAGTATTTGACATTTCCGCTTTGTTCTATTTATCAGCCATAACCACCAATGCCCCAAGTGGCAAACAGGAGCAAAAATATGAAGGATTGCCACATTTCAACAGTCTGTTATTTTATTTGGCATATAAGTAAATAAGCGTACTAACAAATTTACGAAACAAAAACTTACATATGGATGCGAACTTAATTTTTTTCTATCTATGAAGTGAATGAAGCTCGGGTAGGCTTCCACCCTGAATTCTTTTTTCGTTTTCGGGGATATGAATTCCCCCCTTGAGTGATCCGAAAGCGCCATGCTCTGCAAGAATTGCAATACAAGAAATGAAAACATGAAAATACACAACTTACACCCAATCTAAGCTAAAAAATACACCCAAATCAATGCATAAAATACACCCAAAGTTCGTAGAAGTAACACTTACCACAATATCGGGGGGGAGACAGTATATTTGTGCCTGAAACCTCTTTTCATTTTTCTGGTTTAGGATGAGGCAGATGGCAAATACAATCTAGAAATCAATTTTAAATTAATAAACATTGCAGTTGACTTTGGTGTAAAAACATTAATGTTAGTCTAAAATTACCTGAGATTCTATATCACTTTTTGCCTGGAGGGATGCAAGGTGCGTTCTCATCAAAATGTATTCTCCTTGGCCAATCAGAGTGCATATCTCCTCATACTCGTCAGTATCGCCTTTTGCATCTTCCTTCAGTCTCGTCCCCCAGATGTAGCACTTTTGTTTCATATCATCTGGAATTTGATTTATTCCTCCAGGAGTTTCAAACTTTGCAGAACTTTCTCCCCCAGCCTCCCTATGAATTTGTGGACTTTCGTCTTTTCCCTTTGACGCACTGCTTGCTAACTTTTGGACCAAATTGTCCAATTGTTCTAGCATAGTTGCAGTTTCTGGAGATTTTTCCCTTTC
>NC_029781.3:17200988-17203760 GCF_000817695.3 Arachis duranensis | reverse complement strand
CATGGGTGTGGTTTCTTGAAGTTGTTTGGGGGTTTCAGGAGTGCTGCACAGTTACACAAAATTAATCATGGCGTAAAAAAAATTGATCAGGAAGAATATACACCCAAACTATTAGCAAATATACACCCAAACCCTAAATAAATATACACCCAATACTATTTTCTTACGTTTCTCTAGCCCCTTCAATCTGTAGCATAGGGGTTGGTTCGAAATCTGCGTCAGTGGTTGTTTGTTGGGATGCCGGCACAAAAAACTGGATAGGGACTCTAAACAAGAATAAAAATGAAAGGTTAACAACGTATTTGAAAATAATAAGGTTATAACGTTGAAATATTCTTGGAAAACTCACATTGCAAGCGCTTCCGACGGTGTTTGTTCCCTAACAACCATCATATTCGAATCAGTCGGAGTCAACCTAAAATACACCCAAAGAAGGTCAAAAAATACACCCGAACAATTCAAAAAGAAGACGGGCTTTGTTTTTTGAGAACTTACATACTTGCAGTTTTTGCTTTTTTTGCTGCCTTTTTTTCTTGAATAAAATAATAAAGGGCTGTTTTTTCTAAAAAAAATATATACAGAAGTTATTAGAAGAACAAAAGTAACGGTTATTTGAAAGAGAAATTACATGCTCTGTGTCGGCTTGTTTACACTACTTTGTTCTGTGCGTCCTTGAGAGGAAGGATCATCACTTCCCAAGTTCATATCCAGTATTCTAAACAGATTTCATGTTACTCGGATAAAATATGATACAGGTATAAAATAGACCCAAATGAATGCACAAGATACAACCAACTGAATGGACAATATACACCCAACACAACAAACGAAATACACCCAACTTAATAAACAACATACACCCAACTTGATCAACAAAATACACCCAAATGGTTCCACAAAATACACCCAAATTATGATAACAAGATTTTATTAAATAATAAAGCTTCTTACGTTTCAGAGGACACATAGCGACCTTCTGTCGATCGCAGGTCAGCTTGGTTCTCCCTGCGAAACAAGATACAATTATTAGCAAACAAAACACACAAAAATCTCAAATACACAGCCCCGCAAGACATACCCCTCCGCAGCAGATTTATCAACGTTTCCCCTTAGCCATTCATCGATTTTGTCACTTGATATTTCATATCTCTCACTACATTCATAAAATAAGACGTTAACAAAAATAATTACGATGATAGACCGTAGTATAGCTTACGAGGTACTGTACCCGTCAAAGTATTGATCTTCTTCAGGAGGTGAATCCTCCACAACAACTTTTTTCTTTTTTTGTTGTGTTCTGGGTGGAAAAAAAAACAGTACCAATCAAAAATAAAAAATTAATTTTATCACAGAATTTTATCCAAAGAATTGCTTACTTTTTTGGAGTTGTTTTTGTTTCTTTCTTTTTCTTCTCCTTCTCCGCAGGCGATGATTCTTCGCTCCTATAAGTGAATAATAGACACTTCAGTTAATACACGAAATCTTTATAATGAAGCCAAAAGAAAGGAGTATTAATTTCAGGACATTACTCATCACTTGGTTCAGATTCAGATTCTGAATCAGAATCTGACTCCTCTTGCCTCTGCTTTCTTTTTCTTGAGTCCATTCTGGAAGGCAAACAATTGTCATTTAGAACATACTAAAAATACACCCAAATGGATTCACGAGATACACCCAACTAAATATATAATATACACCCAACGCAGCAAACGAAACACACCCTGCTTAATAAGCTACATACACCCAACGTGGACAAACAAAATACACCCAAACCGAAAAATAAATTACACCCAAGTATGGTACTTACTTTTTCCCCTTTTTGCCGGGGTGTTTTCTTCCCGAATCCTCTGAGTCTTCTTGAGCCTCAGACTCAGAGGTAGATGTGTCACTGTCAGTAGTTTCTGTCTGCGAAGACGATGTTGGGCTCGCCTTCCTTTTTTTTGTTTTTTTTTTTTTTTGTTTTTTTTCTTTTTTTTCTTTTTTTCTCATTTTTCTCTTGTCTCTGCCATCTTCACAATCCCCTGAAACATGAGATATTTTAGTTAGCACCATTCGGGTAAATAAAATACACCAACTTATTATGATTACTCACCAAAATTTCCTCTCTTTCTGCATTCATTCTTTCCACCAACTGCTCCTTAGTCCAGTTGGCAATCCATGGCTTTTGTGGTCTTCCAGCCCTGTTCTTGCCTTTGTTTTTTGAAAGATGAAAGTAGATTATCATCAGGGCGAAGAGGCAGCCATTGATTGCCTTCTTCTTCTTCTCTTGATAGTCTGTGATGCCCTTGACCATGAAGGTCAAAACATGCCCCCCCCCAGTTTCTCTCCGATATGCCGTCCATCTTAAAAATTGGGGCCAGGTGCACGGACGATATTTTGTTTATCGTCGTTGGCAAAAGGAACGTCATCTGTATGTAGAGGATGAATATCCTCTTGAACATCAGGCGTTTCTCTTCGTTGCCAACGCCAATTTCCATCATTTCATCGGTAAGACTTTTGAGGGTCTTACCCTGGAATCTTCTATAAATTATTTTGTCATCATCAGAAAGTTTCTTATAGTCAACTTTCTCAGGAAATAGATCTCCTACAAAAAGGAAGACAACAAAGCATCCAAGTCGGTTCAAATACACCCAAGCATCAGGTTAATATACACCCAAGCAACAACTTAATATACACCTATAATTTTGAGCTAATTACCTGTTGCATTGATGCCAAACACATCACCTATTTTTTTTGGGGGTTATTTGGAAAGAACCATATCCTGTCTTCAGT
>NC_029781.3:17113890-17200970 GCF_000817695.3 Arachis duranensis | reverse complement strand
ATTTAAGGTCTTTTGTTTGGTTTCTTGCTGCCATTTTCTCTGAAACTAAAAATACACCCAAAGATATCAGTAATATACACCCATATATATATGACTCAGATACACCCATTAATAACAATAAGATACACCCATTGATAGCAGTAAGATACACCCATATATATGAGTCAGATACACCCAAAGATATCAACAAGATACACCCATTGATTACAGTGAGATACACCCATAGATATTATTCAGATACATCCATATAGATATCAGTCAGATATCACTCAACCATGCTTCAATATCAAGCCACATTACAAGGTTAAGCAGTTTACACCCCCGAATCTACGGAATAAACCCCCAAAAATCAACAAAAATAGCAGGAGAACTTAGAATAACAACGTAGAACGACGTAGAACTTAAAAGAACGACGTAGAACTTAGAACAGTGTAACAAAGCAGCAAGAGTAATAGTAAACACCCATATATATATGACTCAGATACACCCATTAATAACAATAAGATACACCCATTGATAGCAGTAAGATACACCCATATATATGAGTCAGATACACCCAAAGATATCAACAAGATACACCCATTGATTACAGTGAGATACCACCATAGATATTATTCAGATACATCCATATAGATATCAGTCAGATATCACTCAACCATGCTTCAATATCAAGCCACATTACAAGGTTAAGCAGTTTACACCCCGAATCTACGGAATAAACCCCCAAAAATCAACAAAAATAGCAGGAGAACTTAGAATAACAACGTAGAATGACGTAGAACTTAGAAGAACGACGTAGAACTTAGAACAGTGTAACAAAGAAGCAAGAGTAATAGTAAACCCTAGAAGAACGACGTAGAAGAAAAGTAAAATATACAGTATCTTAATGGACTTACGTTGAGTATTGTTGCTTTGTTTTTTCTTCAGATTCTTCACAGAGAGTTTGATGGTGTTTTGATGCAGTTTTCGAACTACGATTTCTATATTTTGAACTTTGATTTTCGCTCGAAAATGGGAGGGTTTCGTTGTTTTGAAAGCGCCTTGAGAAATGGAAGAAGTGGAAGAAGTGGAAGAGTCTGTCATACGTAACCGTTCGAATGTTGAGCGCGTGATTTTGACGCGCCATGTTATCTCTCTTCATGCGCGTGAGTTCTGTTTGGGCTGGGCCAACTTGTATGCTTGTAGGCTTGTATGTGTAGCAGGCCCGAAATCTTAAATACTAAACCCTAAAACATAAATCCTAAATCCCAACCCATAAAGCCTAATTCTTAATCCCCCAACTTTAACTCAAACTTTTCAAATTCCGAAACTATAAACCCTAAACCATAAGATTTAAATCCTAAATTCCACCCCTAAACCCAACACTATAAACCGTAATCTTCACACCACAAATCTTGAACCCGATATGGTAAAACTACAATCCCAAACCATATATCCTAATTCCTAAGCGCTAAACACTAAATTATAAATTTAAAACCATGGAACCTAAACCCTCTAAATTTTAATTGAAAACACTAAATCTTAAATTCTTGATTCATCTAACTAAATCAAATTTGTCATATGTAATGAACATTTTTTTGTTTAAAATAACTTAAATTCTTGAATCTTTACCTAACTCTAATGTTCACGAAAAAAATTCAGTACGTGATATTCACATGTACTATTTCATCTAGGTATGGAGGAAAGCAATGCAACTGACTTTTTATATGAACAAGCCATCACCGACATGGGTATACTGAGCCTAATCCAAACCCACATTGTAAAGAAAGAACTATAACTAAAAAAATAACTGTCAAAGCACCAAACATGGTCAACAAAATAAAGAGCCTAAAAATTACCCTAACCAAACTCAAATAACATTCAAAGTCCAAGCCTAAAAGAATGATAAAAAAAAGACAATAATAAAAAAAAATACCTCATGTAATGTGTGTATGTTGTGTGGATATGTGGTGCATGAATAATGCCTAGAATTAGGGGCTATCTAATCCATCTAACCAAAAGAAAAGGTCTGACACTGACACCTATCATATTAGTGACGTGTAACATTTTTTAATATTAAAAGAATTTAACTCTGTTGTGAAATAAATAAATAAAAAAGAAAAAATAAATATGAAATAAAGAGATGTAAATAGATAACTCTAGTATTATTACTACAATGGAAAAATTACCAAAAGTACCCATGAAGTTTATGACCGCTGACAAAAGTACCCATAAACTAAGGAAATTAACGATGTACTCATGGAAGATGAGTTCCATATGACAAAAGTATCCAAACCCTAATTTTTTGTTGATTTTTTAAATAAAATTCTCAAACTATCCCCACCCTCAACCTCAACTCACTTTTTTAATCTTCCATAACTCAACATGCACCTTTAAAACTTGTCATGGAATCCAAAACTACTCCTACAACAGATGAAATGAACCTTTTATGGTAGAAATTTTGGATAATAACGCAATAGAGGATTGTAGCACCGAGATTAACAAAAGAATCAATCAATACCGATGAAGAATCAGAGAAAGAATCATAAAGGAACAGTTTTTAATCGTTTTATTTGTTTTTTCCTTTTTTTTCTTAATTTGAGAGCTTTCTTTGTGTGCAGGGATTGGTGAAAAAAATAGAAAAGAGCTCACCATACTAAATTTATCTGCTAGGCATTGGTCGAAGTCTGCTACCACCACCACCACCATTGATTTTGGCCTGGTCTATTATAGGAGTAGTTTTGGACTCCATGACAAAGGTTTTAAAGGTACAAGTTGGGTTATGGAAAGTTGAAAAAGTGAGTTGAGGTTGAGAGTGAGAGTAGTTTGGAAATTTTATTAAAAAAAAACAAAAAAAATTAGGATTTGGATACTTTTGTCATACAAAACCCATCTTCCATAGGTACATCATTAATTTCCTTAGTTTATAGGTACTTTTGTCAGCGTTTGTAAACTTCATGGGTATTTTTGGTAACTTACTACAATTATATATATAGAAGAGTGTTTGTTGTTATTGCTGTGTAATTTACTTTATTTCACGCTTCTATTTATATACACCCAAAAATTACACTTTCAAACGTAATTAAATTTAGTTTTGTTTTTATAAATTTTACTTCTATATTGAAAAAGTTAAACGCCCTGAATTATAAAGGGAGTCATAATTTATTAAGAGGCCTACTACACATACAAGCTTTTTTGTCTTACAAGCTATATAAGTTGGTCCAAGTTCAAGAAAAAATACGCGCACTATTTCTTTAAAATCGAACGTCCAACGCATGTGTTCATTATGCTGCATTCTTCCTCTTCTTCCTCAATCAAAACGCAAACCGTCAAGATTCGCACTCTTCATCTTATTCCTCAATCAAAATGTAAACCGTCAAGATTCAAGCGACATTCGAAACAAAAGACACGTTCCAACTCATCGCGAAGAGTAGAAGAAATCAAGAAGAAAAGATATAAATCTCCATCAAAAATCACCACAAAAAACGAAAAAACGTTATTCAAGGTACTGTTTTACTGTTCTTCTAGGTTTTTTTTCTAGATTGTCTCTGCCATGTGCCTCATCCTTAACCAGCAAAACATTAAAATATTTCAAGAAGAAATATACTGTCTTCCCCATGTTTTGGGTGTATTTTTGTAACCGTTTGTGTGTATTTCTGTAATCCTTTCTATAACCGTTTGGGTGTATTTCTGTAATCGTTTGAGTGTATTTCTGAAATTCCATTATTTTTAAAACAATTTCAAAACTTGATTTCAGAAACCATAAAAATCGAAAAAAAAAAACAAAGCAAGAAAGATATCCAACAAATTTGACAAGAAATTCGAAAAAAGAAACGAAATCTTTTGAAAAATAGAAGTTATATATTTACGCGTTAATTGATTTAAATTGATTTTAAAATCTGTTAAAAAGGCCTATAACATAAGCAGCGTATTTAGTGAATTTTGTTTTCTTCAGACTTGTAAAGCTTGTAAGCGCAAAACACTTATATGCAGAGATTAATCCATTTATTAAACGAGCATTCATCCATGCATCTCACAACAAACCCTTCTAATTAAACAACTACTATTAAATACTAACTACCCATACTTAACACCCTAACCTTCCAACAAAGCACTGACCCTGCTAGAGTTGGTTTCCTGCGGTGTCACTTTTGAGATATTGCCGCAAACATCACGGCAGGTCATGGGCCATCCAGCGCAGCCCATTCGACAAGTGTCTATCTACATGTATAGATAAAACTTAATTCTATACAATAGTAAAGACCAACCAAGAAAAGTCCTTAGGTAATAGATGCCTATAAAATACCAATTTTACATGAAGTCAGCATTTACATTGCATTCTCAAAATTAAAAATGTTGAGTTACTATCATAAAAGATTACTATATATGTAAAGTTTATATAAGTTCCCACTTTTTGGATTGGTTCAAATGTGCTTTCTCATTAATACAAGCTCAATAAACCACACCCTTGTTTCTTTACAAGCTAATCACAGTTGGCACAAGTTAACACTGAATCTCAATGTGTCAACCTGTAATGTTGTAGTCTCCTCCTTCATGGTATATATTGTAACTATCAGGTGCTTCCATTTTCCCAGCAAGGTAATCACTCCCTGCAAAAATGAATATAAACATAAAGAAACTCATTTAAGTATAACCCTTTGCTGAACCCCATAATTTTTACAACGCCAAAGCTTCATTTATAAATTAAGTATAGCTCAATAATTCAAACACACGAGAAGAGATGCGTCAATTACCAGAGAACGTGTATGCAAACTTAATGCATGACTTTACAAAGTATTGAATAGGATTTTTGAGTTAAACATTTTATGACTTGAGAGCTTCAAATATAAAGCACAATAAGCACTAAACATGATGATGGAATTCATGAAAAGGAGAGGCGAAAAATTGATGCTCAATACCAAAATTAATTTGCACTAGTAGTTAGGGTTCTTGAGGAATTGCATTCCATATTTCTCAAATATTTACTACATCTTTTTAATGTGTCATGACTAAGTTAATTGAAATAATAGATCTCTGGGTATTCCTAACGAGCCATAAATATTAGAGAATGCTAATCTTGGTTTTCATATAAACTAAAATGATTGACTTATAAAAATTTTGTAAAGGCGAAAAGCAGAACAAGTAACATACTTGAATTTGCTATCATCCCATTGAAAACAGGCATATGATCAAAGTTGCTTGTAGATGTTAGGCTACCATCTGATGGGAAAATGGAATCTGATTTATTGGATTCCGGATTCAAGTAAGGCAAGTCACGGTTATGGAAGCAGACATTCTGAGCAGCCACATTAGCGAGACTCTGCTGCGACTGAAACTCCTCTGGTTTAGTCTTCTTATCCTTGGAATCAACCTCAGTCTCTACTTCTGATTCAGTGTTGGTGTTAGTGTTATTGCTAGCTGCCACATTCTGCTGCTTTCTTTTCGATCTAGCACGTCGGTTCTGAAACCAGTTGTAGACGTTAGTCTCAGAAATTTGACCATGCTTACTAAGTTCAGCAGTAATCTCCTTGATCTTCTCCTTGCTTGGAGTTCCGGTCCCCTGATCAAATATCCTCTCAAGAATCTGAAGCTGCACAGATGTCGGAGTCCACCGCTGCCGGGAAGTTATTTTGTGGCCAGAAGAGGCCATCAATGGATCACAATACATGCTTCCAAGCCCTGTTTCCCCGTCAACTCCATCTTTCTTCTCCAATCTTTTACCTTTGATATTCTAACACATTATCATTAAGCAAATAATTTTTTAAGTATTGGTGTTCCATACACTAATTGACATTTTAACAATAAAGTAATATGACGGTTATGAAATGCACCAATTTTATAAACATGACAGTAATTATTGGACCGAGGGAACACCCCATGATAACTAACCACCGAAAACCAACTACATAACTAACTAACTGAAATTTTAACAGAAGCCAATAACTAAAACTAATTTATGACTAAATTTTCCTATACTCCAACTGAATGGCAATAAATAATTAGCCATAACAAACTTCCAAAGGATTGTACCTGATTTATGATTCTCAGTATTTACTACTCCTAAATAAGTGCAACTTCCTAACAGTTACACGATCAAGCTCCTTAAAAACAGTTGCATTAAAATGGTATAAAAGAAAAATAAAAAAACGTTACATTAACATCCAATCAAAATCAAACTGTAACAATAACCAATTATGTACAAGCTATATTAATTGATGAAAAGTGAGTTACCAGCAAGGTCTTGCTGAGCAGAGAGGGTTTTGTGCATCTCAATTAGCTTCTCACAAATGGTGGCATATACAGCGATCTGCTTCCTCAGAGTCTCTAACTGCTCATCGGTCATCACCTTCACATACATGATCTCTCCAGCAATCACATTCCTCTGCTGATTCTGATTCTGCTGTTGCTGCTTCGGCCACTCCATTGCATTCACCATCTCTCTCTGCTACATGTACAAACTCATTCATTCAAATTTCAAACATTTCTTAGCGAATAAATAAATAAACTTTGATGTTTGTTCTTTGAAGAAAATAAAAAATAAAAGTAATAATTTTACTAGCATATTAGTAGCGTTGAAACTTTTGTCCTATAATAAAAAACACTGCTGAGTTGTTAGCAAGGTTCTAAAAACAGGACCGGTCATTAAACTACTTTAGTCACTGGTTTACTGGTTTATTGGTCTAGCCGGTTCAACTGTGGTCTAACTGAAAAAACCGTTTTATAATAAAATAATTATAAATAAACATCCTAAAACATAATTATAATCTAATATAAACTTCAAAATGTCTTTCAAATTTAAAGTACTACATCAACCAAAATCTAATATAAGCTTTGATCTTATCAATTATTAACAATTTAATAATTTATCATTCATTAGTCAAAATGAAGTTTCTTTCTATATCAACTTAACTTTCACTAGAAAAATAGCTAAGCACAATTAATCACAAAACAAAAAGTAGCACATAACTACACATAATCACAACCCACAAAACAGCAGCACAACAAAATACTGAATAGAGCATAAACACAAAATCATAATCACCTGCAACGTATGACGAACAACAATATCTTCAAAACACAAAACACATAAGGAAATTACGAACGACAAATTCACATAGATATCTATTGCAAAAAATTTTCACATGGATTTCATAACAACAATTTCATAACAAGTTGAGTCCACCCGTGGACTTATCCCTTCACCAAATCACAGATTTCATTGTCTGTATACATGGTAGAATCTTCATGCGCATTTAGCTTAGAAGGGTCTAAATGGACAATCTTTTGCACTCTCCAGTAAGTCTTGCTCTTATTTGTTCCTATCATGTAAAGATTTGGGATGAGTGGAGATTACACTACCAGGACAAACGTAGGAAGAAAAGGTGCATGTAGATATTAGAGGCCTAGAGATCATGTTTGTTATTACTAGCAAAGCTACTAATCAAACTTCCTAACAAGAAAGGCACCCGCAATTTCAAACACCTATTTGCTATTTTCAAATTCCATAGTGAGCTGCAAAAAAATCATAATTCAATTTCAAACACCTATTTTCAAATTCCATAACTCCCTACCCATAATTCCATAATTCAATTATAAACACCTATTTTTCAAATATTCGATCATAATGAATAAATAGAAGCTCATCAAATTAAAAGGCACCAGCAGAACAGAGAACTAAGAACCATGTAAGAACAGATAACGATCATTTAAAAATAATTGAAGCCATTACCGAAGCCATTACCTTCGTTCTGAGTAGTCTGAGAAGAGGGGCAGAAGCACGACGGAGACGGAGACCAGGTGACGAGCAGGACGACGGACGGCAGAAGTGCGATTCGGCAAACTAAGGGCAGACGGCGGACAACGAGCTTGAGGAGAAGCTGCGCTTCGTGAACGAGGAGATGGGTTGGATTCTTCGACCAGGACGACCAGAACAAAACGGTTGTGGCTGAGCACGACAGACGGCGGCAGAAGAGCGGCTGAGCAGACGAAGACCAGCGAGGCAGCGACTGACGGCGCGCTCGAGGAAGACGCACCGATTGCTGAACGAGGAAGAAGCGCGGACGATCGGACGAAAATATGGTGGTGCTTGAGAGCAACGAACGGCGGCGCTGAAGCTCGCTCCCTGTGGCGGTAGGGGGGATTGCAACCTAGGGTTGTGTTTTGGGGAGAAAGACTGAGGAATGGTTGGAGGGAGGGATTGAGAACCTGGCCATTTCATTTTCTAATAAAAGGTAAAAAACGACCCCGTTTTTCAAAACTGGCTGGGTCCTAGCTCGGTCCGACCAATCAGTTCTCAGCCGGTTCAATGGTTTGAAAATGATTTTGATTTTGGCAGGTTTTTTATGTTGAACCAAACTGCAAAAGTCACTGGTCTAGTCAGACCGATCAATCCAATTCGGTTTTTAAAACCATGGTTGTTAGTTATGAACCCTCAAATTCACATCAAGTTCACAAGTTTAGAAACAAGTTCACATTTTGGTACCTTTTGGAAGAGGTGACAGCAAACTCAGTCCAACCAACTTCATCTCCTTCTCACTTTAGAATTCGGCCGTCAGCGACGTTGGTGTATAGCCTTCCCTCGTGACAATCGAACACGAGACTCTCAGGACCAAAGGCTCTAGTGACGTGGAAGAGGCGCACGGCGTGGAGTATTGAGCAGAGAAGCCATTACCTTCAATCTAAGTAGTTTGAGCAGAGCACAAGGAAGAGCTGTTGAGTGCAACAGACGATGGTGATCAGGCGACGAGCACGACGACAGACGATGGCAGAAGCACGTTGAGCAGACGAAAACCAAACGCGAGCGTCGATTTCGAGGAAGAAGCTACGATTGGTGAGACCGTAAGAATGAACAGGAGTTGGAGACTTGGAGCACGATTACAGCGCAACGGACAGCAGTAGTACATCACTCCTTGTGGCGGGAGTGGAGTTTAGATGGCTAGGGTTAGTTTGAGAGAAAAACCAAAAAGCTCTTAAGAGGAACATGTGAGGAGAAGGGGAAGGGAGAAAGGAATCTATTTTCTTTTTTAACTCCAAACGGCATCGTTTCAAAAAAACCAGCCAATACCAGTTCGATCCGACCAATCGATTTCCATCCGGTTCGAGGTTTCCTAAATTATTTCTAAAATTACGGTTTCTCTTGTTGGAACGAACCGCAAACCTTTTACTTTTCGGTTTGACCGGTCGGTCCAATCGAATTTTTAGAACTATACTTTCAAGAAGTGAATTGATTTAGAATTAAAATCTGCATTAGAGTTAATTGATGAAATGAAACCGGTATCTCCTTAGTGATACGGTATCACCTTAGTAATACAGAATCACCTTAATAGAGAACCAATAAAATTTTGTCACTCGTATAATAATGATTAAAAATATAAAATTCTAATTGAATTGAAACTAAACGTTGGAGGAACAAGTTTTACTTTCAATTTCAAATTACTATTTATGACAAATGGTCCTACAAATGTCCCAAATGAAATTGAAATTGAAACTAGTATTGAAGATGATCTAATATCTAATATATAGCGATGATGAATGCTAAAAATCAATTTAGAAAATTCACAATTTTAAAACTCAACATTTGTTATAGCTCTAAATTATAATTTAATACTCTTCAAATTTTAGTAAAAGTGTCACAAAATTTTAAATCAATAATTGGAAGTTTAATCCTAAGTCATTCTCCCTAAGAGTTGTAATGTAGTGCTCAATGATTGACTATAAAAAAAGGGAGTTTGTTCATAATTAACAAAAATATAAATAGCAAGAAGGTAAAAGCACAATTAAAAATTAAATGGCAAGTAGCTTAAACTAAAAAGAATCAAGGCAATTAATTAGAGGAGAGAAAGTGAATTAGTTTTAAAAGATCTTGACAAGAGTTTAAGGTTTAGGATTAATATCCTTATCACTAACAATAACATGATAATTATAAAACGCAAACCCAATTCATCAACCTCGACAAATTGAGAAAAGACAGACTTAATTAATCTTAATCCACAAGTCCTAACCAACTTACTAATTGAATTAGTAAAAGATTAGCATTAGTGAAAACAAGATTAATTAATATCTCTAAATTATCAATCAACTTGGACATTAATGACTCAAGGTCGCCAAATTTCTCAATCCAAGTCAAGAATGTAAAATCCACTCTATAACTGAGATATTTCATCAAACACTTAGTATGCATAAAAATAAAAAAAAAAACAAAAAGTTAAATTAGTTTTAAATTTAGTTTTTTAATTTTTTTGTTTAAAAAACATATTTTTAAAAGAATTTAAAATATTAAAAAATTAAATTTTAAATTTTTAAATTTTTTTTTTTCTTAATTTGTGAAAAAGTTGATGACAAGTCATCTTAGCCTAGTTTTACTAGTCTTTTTTTTTTATTCCAATAAGTTTTATGCACTTTCTTCAACTATAAGTTAGTAATTTGGATTGGAAGTGCATGGTTTCTTTGAATCAATCAACCACCCTTTAATTGATACAAAATCATGAGGTTTAAGCTAAATTTAATTGATAATTAATTGATTTATAAACCTTGTGAATTTTGTGATACGTTGATTGGTTGTTTTGATTACTTGTAGGTGAAGAGAAGAAAGAAACAAGAAAAGCATGGCCTAAGGAAGGAAAAAGTGTGGCCCATGATCATAAAATCTTGGCACATGCATCAATAACATATGCATGCATGCATGAAAAGTTTAATGCAATTGGCATTACGTTAATGCATTATAAGTAAATGGATGCATGCATGAAACAATTAATTACTAATGCTAATGAATGAAATGCATACGGCATTACTAATTAATTGAATCATGAAGCATGCATATTATATTATTAATGCAACTAAAGCCAATTGATTATTAAAGCATGCATGAACCAATCATTAAGCCAATGAATGCAACGTTAATGCATTAATCTGATAATATCCAAAAAATAAAAAATAAAAAATTTATTATTTTTTAAATTAAAAAAAAAAGATTTTTTTACCGAAAGTAAAAAAATAAAAAAGATTCCAATCATATCTAATAAAAAAAATTTAAAAACTAAATTTAAAACGATGTTTTAAATAGTGATAAGTTTAATTTACTTATTTAAAGGTAATATCTGAAATAAAAAAAAACAAAATGTTAATTTGTATTTTTATATTATTTAAAATTAAATTATTTAGCAAAATGTCATGAAAAGATATTTCAATATTTATTTATTAAGTATTAAGTTTTTTTAGCAAAATTATAAAAAATATTTTTGTATATTATTTTTGCATGCTCATTAGTCAGTTAAAATAGAATAAATTTTTATAATTTTAAGTAATACATATATTTAAACTTAAATATATTAAGTTTATGCATTTTCTCCAACTCTTTAGTAATGAAGTTGAAGATGAAAAGTCTTTGTCCACGTTATTTCGTATCTTGGTCTTTAAAAATCTTTAAATACTTCTAGTCATTGAAGAAGGACACCGTTCGCGGCCTCTGTTCACACTGGGTTTTCAGTTTTATCAATGACATTTTTTTATCAGTTATTTCTGTAAATGCCTAATTAATTACAACACAATTAATTAAATATCACAATTTTTTTAAATTTAATTGAATTTTGTATTGTAATATGAGTTTTTTCAAAATTTAATCGATTAGAATTGTTATCGATTGAATTGCATTATAGAATATAAATTTTTTTCAATCAATGAAAAACACATTATTCAAAAAAATAGTAAAAATTAAAATAGATTTTACGTAAAGATTAAAAAATATCAATTTATGTCACAAATATCTAAAAAATGAAAATAATATCAATATATGCAAACATATAAATAGAATGAAAAAAAATTATAAACAAATTAATTATATAAAATAAAATATCATATTAAAAAGACATAATATTTATATGATATAGTTGTTGAAATAATAAATAAAAATGACATTATTTCATCGTAAAAATATTGTGTAACAATTTTAATTAATTAAATGGTGAGAAAACCCATATCGCCCTGCAAAATTCAATCGATTGAATTTTGAAGAAATTTGTGATATTCAATCGATTGTGTTCTAGGTCATCAATGGAATAATCAAGAAAAAAAAACCCTTAATTCACATTGCTAAAATATTCATAAAGTTCACAAGTAATGAAAAATCTATTTCGTTATTGTTTTTGTTTTTGTTTCTAATGGTTAATAAATATACTAAATGAATAATAAAATAATAATTTATAAAATAAAAAATAAATTTAATAATTAAATAATATATAAAAAATTATATTATAATTAAAATTAAATAAAAATTATTTAATAATTATTAAAAATTTTAAAAAATATGTTAAGAATGAAAAAAAATTAGAATTTCAGGCAGATAGTTCCTTTTATTTTTATTTTCATTTTAAAAAAAATAGTTTCTTTAATTGCATTTTTTATGAAATAAAAGATGGAGTAAAATGAGTCTTTCTATTTTTCTATTCAAGACACATGAAGAGCCAAACAAGAAGATACGGTGTTTGTTCTGGCCAAAGAAAAAAATGTCCTATTTGGTTGGCTCACTTTCCACCTGAAAATAGGGATGGTTATCAACGAATTCAAGATGTTTTTGGTGGAGAAGCTTTACATGAAAATGATAGGAGATGCTGATAACACAGATGTCATTTCTTCTCTTATATGGGAAGCTGATATGCAGAACAAATACTTCATTAAGAGGGTACTTTTTGAACACAAAAAAAGTGTAAACCATGCAATAATGCAGGCAATGATACAATTGAGCAGTTCTCTACCCCAACTCTAGAACAACAAGAGCTGAAAGGATGTGACCTAATAAGAATGCTTGATGCTACATATGCTGATGTCCATGATGATATACTTAACTAGTTTTTTTGATGATGTTCCTGCGGCAAGAAAAGTAAACGAGGAGGAATTTGACAATTAACATTAGTTGTACAAAATATATTTTGTATACTCCCACATTTTTTCATTTTTTTGAATTTTTTTAGTCATTGCTGATGTGATTAATTAGTTTAAGTTTCAGTGTAAAAAATAGACAAGTAAGGTGGTTTTGGTGTATAAACTGTATATAACACGCAGCGGAAGTAATAAAGTAATCCTAAAAATCTATTTTGTGCTTAAACTTTATTCCAATAATAAACAACATATAGATAAGATCTTGATACCTTTAGACGCTTTAGTAAAAACTTTATTTTTCGATTGTACGAAGACTCTATGCGTATCCACACCGAGACCAACCTTTTGCTGTCAACTCTTTGACCAATGGATATCTGATCTAAATTGAGAAATTCTTTGCAACTCTTTGCACACCATAAAATTCTTCTCCAAGAATTAGGCTCACATACATTTATGTGTATAGAGGTAAAGAAATAAAACTCTTGTTATTCTCTCTTTATTCTCATTACTTTTCTGTACTCTTAACGTACATATATATAGTATGAGATTTGTTATTAATTTTAAATTTGATTCTCAATTCAAATTTAAATCATATCTTGAAATTCTAAATCTGAATCTTTCAATTTTATGAATCATATCATAACTCAATTTGAAACAAAATCAATAAGGATCTCATCCAAATTTAGAATTCAAATTTAGAAATAGAATAACTAATTACTCTCAAATCTCATTTAATATTCTCAATTATCATATTATTATTATATTCTTGGTACTAGCAAAAAATATAATAATATTCCATTTGAATTAATATAATTATTTATTTGATCAAATCAAAATTAGAATTAAATAATTCTATAGCAAATATTAGAACACTCGTTAGTGTGTGACCCTATAGGTTCAATACTAAGCGGGTAGTAAATTAGTCATACTAAATTTACTAATCAAGGTTGGCGTCTAGCAACACTCCTCAACGACTCGATAATATGAAGTAATATGTTTTTACTAAGAACCTCAGAAGAACAAAGTATAATTCCTTCCATCTTTTCAGCTCTTGGTTAACCCTTAGAGTATGGTTTAATTGTCAAACTCTAACTTGTTACCATTATTATAATGAACTGTGAATGACCTAAGAAACTCATTTCTTCATTCATTCAATCCCCTTGACCAAGGTTTTATTCATCTCAGTCATTATAATCATAGAGCTCAGACTCTTTGCCGAGAGTTGACGGATTCCTTATTGACTAATCATTAATTCTACAAGTATTTAAATCATACCCAATATCCATTCAACTAGCACCCTAGGGTATTAGGTGTCCGGAATCAAAGTATAATAAATACATTGTTAATTACTATGACAGTCGCAAGTCAAAGGAAACTCTATTACTATGTTCATCTTGAGAATATCCTATTGCCAATTATACGGTAATTATAACTATTAGGAATTCTCAAAGTGAGTCAGTTCAATGGTCATATCTCTATATGCACCATCTATATATATAATTTAATAAATGAGATCTATTAATCTTCTTCCAATGAAGACCATTATATATATATATATATATATTGGTCTTTCCGGATTATTAATGTCCTTTTTTAATAATTCTATGACCAAGAACAATTTAGATTAAATTATAAAAGATTTATTTCTCAATATTATGATCACTATCATAATAATAAATCTTTAAATTTAATCTAGGACGTTATTATATTAACATTTTAATATAATAACAATAACAAATTATTTGAAACATGATTGATTGGATTGTGGTCATACTCCTTATTCCCAACAATCTCCCACTTGCACGAGAGCCAATCATGATAGATTGGATCTTGGGCATACTATTATCTCAATAATCTCCCACTTGCACTAGAGCCAATCAATCATGTGTATTATTTTTCAATGCACATTTGTGTTTGTCAAAACTCTTTTGACCTTAAACACCTTTGCTCTTGAGCATGTTTGCTTGACCTTTTTATAAAATATACCTAGTGCATAATAAATATCACGTTTTCTCAAAACATGAAATTTCCCACTACAATAGTGCATAATTTTATTTTAAGGACAATTCTTATTGAACATGATTATAAAAAATCTAAGTAACCATTAGATCATCTTTATAGAATTGTATTATTATACAAATAAGCTACTTTTTCAAAAAGTTAGTTTGACGATCAAATTGTATCCTTTATCAAGTGGTATACAATTCTAATAAAAGTAAGTGTACTCCCACTCTTTTTTTAAGATAGAATCCCTTTTCTAAAAAAGAGTTTAACAACACTTTGTCCTAAGAAGAGTGAAAAAAAATAATTTCATTATTTCTTTAGGGTAACCAATAAATCTCATTTATCGGATCTAATATCAATTCTACTGTTGTGCAATCTCTTAACACATATAAGACATCTCTAAACTCTAATATTCTTGAGTTTTGACTTATGCCATTTTCTATATCTTATATAGGTAAAAACTGATTTAGTGAAAAATTTGTTAGCAACATTTCTAAAACGTAGTTCAAATATTTAACAAACAGTGATACTCAACTAAATCAAATTTCATGTTTCTTAAACATGATGGAGTACATAGAGTACTAGTATTTGTGTATGGAGAGAATCTCATTCTTTATTCAACAGAATATCAATTAGATAATTAGAGATTTTACTTTAAGCTCTTATAATAAAAATACTCAATATCTTTATTATTGGTCAAACCAACCCTTAAGAGCAATTTTGATACGCATTCTCAATACTCATATTGAGCTTTTCCAAAAAGACTACAAACCTTAATCATATTAGGGCCAATTATAAATTATTTGTAACAAAATAAATCTCTAAAAATGCTTGCAAGAACAATTCTCGCAAAAGCCATTTGCCTAATGGCATTCTAACTTCTAAAGTTGTTTAATTCAAAATATATTGGCCAATACTCCTACTAGTTTAAATAAAATCTTTGATAGTCATACTATCTTACTTTGGACACCATACATCTTCTCAAGATGTTCAGTAATAAATAGTGGGTATATACTTTTAAAATTAGAACTCATGGTTATCAAAACAACACATATTATAATAAAATAACATTTTAGATACTTCACAAGTACTGACTATTTTATCACCAATTTGATTGGACAATATTATTTCAATAGGATTATCATGTCCATGATAACCCTTTTATACATAAGAACAACTCTCAATGTAAAGCCAATTTATTACTTTCAAGTATGCCATACGAAAGATGCACATATTTAAAATATGAAAGTAAATCAAGAAATCTATATTTCTGGCAAAATTATTTAGAATCGTGAATGAATACCTTGGTCGTCAAGTTGTTACTCATACCTATTCTAAATAAATATGATTAAATTATATCCCATATAATTATAATCCCAAATAATTATCTGGTTGTCAGACAATTATTTAACTGAATTATATTTTATACCTCTAGGTTGTCTAGGTTCAAGTATAAAATTAATTCTCCTTATACATCATCATATGCATAAATAAATTCTATCTTTGAATACAAGTCTCCTGGTTGTCAGGTAGTTCCTTGTAAATAAGAGATAAATTTATTTTTGACTATATCCTAACTTTTAGGATTTATCTCTATTGTTAGAGAATTTCTAGCAGTATTCTTGGATTAAATTTTATACTCCTAGGTTGTCTAGGTAAAAATATAAAATTAAATTCCTAATACTGATTAGTATCTTGAAAATAAAACTCCTGGTTATCAGGTCGCTTTTTATAATCAAGAACATTAGAAAAACTAATTTCTAAAATTATAGTGTTCAAAACACATCAATCAAATAAAAAATTTGATTTTTCATGTACTAACGTTTAGCCTTAAAAAATTATCAAATCAAATTTGACCTTTATATATACACTTATATATATAAGAAATAAACAAAAGATATTTTGCATCTTATTCCTTTTATTGTGATCAAAATCACAATAAAATTTAATTAATAAATAAAATCAAACAAAATATTTGATTATAAATATAACTTTTATACTAAAAAATGATAATTTAATCACAATTAAATAATTAAAATAAATTAACTATTAATTTATTAGAAAACCATCTCAATGGAAATAAATACATCACATGCTTAAAAAACAATTTGAATTAATCCTATTAATTCATAAACTTTAAGAAAATAGGAATAAAAATTTAAACACAAAAAAGCCAAAGCTCTGATACCACTGAAGGATTACTATGTGTTCATAACACGCAGCGGAAGTAATAAAGTAATCCTAAAGATCTATTTTATGCTTAAACTTTATTCCAATAATAAACAACATATAGATAAGATCTTGATACCTTTAGACGCTTTAGTAAAAACTTTATTCTTCGATTGTACGAAGACTCTATGCGTATCCACACCGAGACCAACCTTTTGCTGTCAACTCTTTGACCAATGGATATTTGATCTAAATTGGGAAATTCTTTGCAACTCTTTGCACACCATAAAATTCTTCTCCAAGAATTAGGCTCACATACATTTATGTGTATAGAGGTAAAGGAATAAAACTCTTGTTATTCTCTCTTTATTCTCATTACTTTTCTGTACTCTTGACGTACATATATATAGTATGAGATTTGTTATTAATTTTAAATTTGATTCTCAATTCAAATTTAAATCATATCTTGAAATTCCAAATCTGAATCTTTCAATTTTATGAATCATATCATAACTCAATTTGAAACAAAATCAATAAGGATCTCATCCAAATTTAGAATTCAAATTTAGAAATAGAATAACTAATTACTCTCAAATCTCATTTAATATTCTCAATTATCATATTATTATTATATTCTTGGTGCTAGCAAAAAATATAATAATATTCCATTTGAATTAATATAATTATTTATTTGATCAAATCAAAATAAGAATTAAATAATTCTATAGCAAATATTAGAACACTCGTTAGTGTGTGACCCCATAGGTTCAATACTAAGCGGGTAGTAAATTAGTCATACTAAATTTACTAATCAAGGTTGGCGTCTAGCAACACTCCTCAACGACCCGATAATATGAAGTAATATGTTTTTACTAAGAACCTCAGAAGAACAAAGATTCCTTCCATCTTTTCAGCTCTTGGTTAACCCTTAGAGTATGGTTTAATTGTCAAACTCTAACTTGTTACCATTATTATAATGAACTGTGAATGACCTAAGAAACTCATTTCTTCATTCATTCAATCCCCTTGGCCAAGGTTTTATTCATCTCAGTCATTATAATCATAGAGCTCAGACTCTTTACCGAGAGTTGACGGATTCCTTATTGACTAATCATTAATTCTACAAGTATTTAAATCATACCCAATATCCATTCAACTAGCACCCTAGGGTATTAGGTGTCCGGAATCAAAGTATAATAAATACATTGTTAATTACTATGACAGTCGCAAGTCAAAGGAAACTCTATTACTATGTTCATCTTGAGAATATCCTATTGACAATTATACGGTAATTATAACCATTAGGAATTCTCAAAGTGAGTCAGTTCAATGGTCATATCTCTATATGCACCATATATATATATAATTTAATAAATGAGATCTATTAATCTTCTTCCAATGAAGACCATTATATATATATTGGTCTTTCCGGATTATTAATGTCCTTTTTTAATAATCCTATGACCAAGAACAATTTAGATTAAATTATAAAAGATTTATTTCTCAATATTATGATCACTATCATAATAATAAATCTTTAAATTTAATCTAGGACGTTATTATATTAACATTTTAATATAATAACAATAACAAATTATTTGAAACATGATTGATTGGATTGTGGTCATACTCCTTATTCCCAACATATCACTCACAAAAGAAATAGAATCAAAGGCTTTGTTTTTTTCTTTTTGGACTTCTTAAGCAATTATTTTTCTGCGAAAAGCTCTTTCCTTCAAACTTTAAAATCATACATAATTACATAGGTAGATCATAAATGATAGCTACTTAGCCAGCTCCTTCTGCATTGCGGATTCAATAAGCTCTTACTCTTAATTTCATTTGAATTATAAAATTATTTTATATTATTATATTTGCATTTTTATGTTCTCTTTTGTTTTCATGATAAAGACCATGTTAACAAGTGCGGTTTCTCATTATTGTTCTAGAAAATATTGAGAACTTGTTCTGTTCAAAAATCAATGTTGGATTGGAGTGTTTTGTTTTTAAGGTTCTAAAATGAGTGAAATCTAAATGGGTCTTGCTATTTTACCAAAGAAAATGAACTTTTGCTTTTGCCAACGGCTAACTAAAATACACATGCATACCTCATTCTTAAAAGTCTATGTTACCCTTTCTCTCTTCTTTCACATTCACTCCATCCATTTCACTTCTCTATCCTCAATTTCAATCCCCCCACCGAAGTCACTTCCTTAGTTCCTTTCAAATCATTATCCCCTTTCCACTTCATTACCTATAGACATGTGTCAAAAATGTTTGGTGCGATAGTGTCATCAGATACAAATCGCAACCTACGTTTAACATTTCATTTTGTTTTTTATTTTTTTTTTGTTTATGAAAACAACCAAAAGCATCACATTTTTCTATTTTTTTCTTTTGGTACTATCCAAACACAAGTTGCACTTTTCTAATGAGCAATATTTAATTTTCTTTTAAAATCCACAAACGCAGCTTGCCTTTTGTTTAGTGTCAGAATTTTTTTTTTTAAAAATCCCAAAATACAGGTTGCGTTTTATATAAGAAATAATATTTTAATCGTAAGTCTTGTCTATAAATACGAAACGCAATTTTATTCTTCTTCACTTTAATTCCTATTCCTCTTTCTTGTATATATGTCATAGTTGAGTTTTTTTTGGCAATTAATTGTGTCAAAAAAAATTGGGTTAGATGAAAGTGAAGTTGTGGAAGGTATTACAAATTTGCGGATGTATTATAACGGTAAAATTATACCAAACACATGCGAAGGAGTGAATTTTGTTTGTGAATGCTATTTTCATTTGTTATTCCATGCACCATGAGTTTTGTAGAGTTGTAAAATGGTCTTTACAATAACATACAAAGTCATATTTCGAAAAGGGTGAGCAACATTTTATACAGGAATCCTATACAAGTATTTAGTGGGCTGATACAGTTTCAAATAATGTCTATCACTGACGATGCAAGTATACAGCTATTTATCAATAAACTCAATTTCACGTGCCGATAATAGAACTGTACATTGAGTTCGAACAACATACAGGGCTGGACGCAGTTGGCAAGGAGGTCAATGTTGACGAGTTCGGGAATATAGATTGGGAAGAAGATAACAACAACAATGAAAAGGAGTTCAAAGCCAACTATGAAGTCAATGATGAAAACGATGACGGAGACCTGGCAAGCAATCCGGCGGTGCAAAATGAAGCGAATGCAATTGTAAACCGGCAACCCTTTGGTGTTCCGTCTTTTATGCGAACTCTGAATCTCGAAGTCATGCATGCCTCAGAATTTTATGAGTATACAAATCGTAGGTGAAGGCAACGTTGGGAAAAGGTGAAAGATGGTGAGTTTAGTGTCCGAATGAAATTTGGTTCTAGAGAGTCGGTGATATTTGTAAGCAAAAGAGGAGTTAATTACACTGTGTATTAGTCTGGGCCACAGACATTATATGCAAAATGTAAGGATTATGGTACAGGGTGCAATTAGCTTATCCGAGTTAGCTTGATTAAAAAAAAAGCTTGTTGGAAGATCAGGAGATACAATGACAAACACACATATATTATGAGCATAATTTCACAAAATCATATCAAGTTGGACTCAGATACAAGTAAAGATATTCTTAGACCGTTAGTTGAAGCAGACCCTCAATAAAAATGAAGTCTATTATTGTAGAAGTTCAATCTTTACAAATCGCTCAGAACCTGAGAAGGTCTACCAGTCCTAACCGTTGCGCGATGCATGACAGCAAGTGGTCAGGCAGATCACACCATTGATTTCCTATTGTGTTTCTTCTCTTCTTTGTGTCAGCTTCCACTTCTAGCTTCCCGCTAACCGTTGACATTTTTGTCAGCTATAAAATCCTCTCAATCTCAATAAAAATCGGCATGCAATTACGGACAGTAAGCATTGAGTGATCCGTACAATTTATGAGTTGCCAAAAAAAAAATTACAAGAATGAAACAGTTTTAATCACATACATGAAGAATACACAGAAACACAAAGTGCACTGAAGGGAATACATAGGCAAACCAAAGAGAAATTAAAAGATAGACATGTAAGGCGGTGAAGGTGTATATAACCTCTAGCAGAAAAAGAATGATTTGTGAATGTATAACTATTCCTATATATATACTACTCTTAATCCTAGAATGAGTAGAATCTAATGATAAGAATTATTTGATTTGAATTTTTTTTAATTTAATTCCAAATTTTATTTTTTATTTTCTTTTGATTTGTTCCGAAAGCAATATAATCTCAAAAAAAATATATAGAACTTATTAGCTTAGATATCCTAAAAGATGTAAATTTTATTGATTATTTCCTTTCTTAGAAGATTTGAAAATTTCATATTTTATTCTTTTGATTTTTTTTTGATTGTCTCGTTTGTTATTTTATCACTTTTTTAATATTTTTTGTAACGTCTTAATTTTTTTAATCATGTTTATTATCAAATAATTAATTAATTAAATTTATAATAATTCAAATTTTACTTTTCTAATAAAAATTAAAAGATATATATATTGAATTTGAATAATCAAACAAAAATTTAAAAGATAGACAAATAAGGCGATGAAGGTATATATAACCTCCAACAGAAAAAGAATGATTTGTCAATATATAACAATACCTATATATCTTTCCCAATAAAAAAAAAGAAAACTATTCCTATAGAGGTAATGACCAAATCAGTACCTGAAAGATTTAAACGCTGACGTTTTGGTATCTCACTATTGTTATTAACAAAATAGTCCTTAAAGAATTTTAAAATTTAACAAGCGTGCCCCGAACTCGCCGGAACAAATTTCCGGTAAACACAATACTGATGTGGCCACTGTGTTTTAGTGACTTGGCAAACCACCCCCAAAGTTCTCTCCCCAATGCACACTCCCTCCCCTTCCCTCTCCCCCCTGTCGCAGCCCCCATCCCCAACGCACACTTCTCTCCATCGTAGTTCCTGCCGTATCACAACCCCCTCCCCAACGTACACTTTCCCCTTTCTCCCTCAACACTACCATTCACAGCAACAACAACTTTAACATCAACAGCAACAACAACCTCCACTACTCTCCCTCTCCAACGCACACTACCCTTCCCTCCCTCAATCCCACCACTCGCAGTAACAATAGTCTTAATATCAACAGCAACAATAATCTCCACTACTCCCCCTTCCCCAACGCACATTCCCCTCTCTCTCCCTCAACACCACCATTCACAGCAACAACAACCTCAACATCAACAGAGTTGTCCAAAATCATGAATTGTCCCAAATTTTTAGGTTAAATTATCATTCAAAAAATTAATAACAATAAAACTCAGAAAAAACAAACAAATTCATATACAATAATCAAAATAAAATAAAACTTAATACAACACCACCAAAGCAAGAATAGAAGAAGAACACCAGACACAGTGGGGGCACGACACGATGGAGCCAAGATGGAACCCAGACAGAGGAGGCATGACAGCGACTGGGGCTAGCAGCAAGCAGATACAAGCAGTGAAGGCAACAACGGTGAAGGCGCACAGACAACGCAATGCCACGAAGGACTATAGACGACACTGGCGGACGCAGAAGACCCGACGACGAGATGGTGACAGTGCGGTGTCGATGACACTGTCTCTGTAAGACTGAGAAGGTTGAACTCCACTACTGTTTTGGGGGAGAGTGAGTTGAGAGTGTGAGACACTGTGTTGGAAAGGGGATTAGAATTCAAAGGGGCAAGGGAAGGGGATTAGGGTTCAGAAAGGGAGATTTTGGATTGAGGAGGGGGGAAGTGCGTTGGGAATGGGGGATTAGGGTTAGGGAGGGGGAGGGAAGGATTAGGGTTGGGGAGAGGGAAAAGTGCATTCAGGAAGGGGAGGGGGAAGGAGAAGGAGAAGGAGAAGTGCGTTGGAAAAGAAGAAAGGAAGAAAGGAAGAAGTAGGGTGGGGGGTGTTTGCCATGTCATCAAAATGTAGTGGCCATGTCAGCACTGTGCTTACCGGAGATATGCTCCGGCGAACTCGTGGATACGCTTGTCAAATTTTAAAATCTTTTAAGGACCATTTTGTCAATCACAATAATGAGGTACCAAAATGTCAGTGTTTGAACCTTTTGAGTACTGATTTGGTCATTACTGATACACGAAAATTTAGATTTCATGTACAACCGGCAAGTATACCGGGTCGTATCAAGTAATAAAACTCACTAAGAGTGAGGTCGATCCCACGGAGATTGGTAGATTAATCAACTTTAGTTAAATGGTATATTTAGTCAAGCAAACATGGTTTTGAATTCATGAGATTTGATTTTTTAATATAATTGCGAAAAGTTAAATGACAAGGAATTTAAAGAACTAGAATAAAGGAGAAAAATTAAAGTAAATAACTGAAACTTAAAGTGTAAGAAACTTAAATGACATCGAAGATAAATTGCAAGAAAGTAAATATTGCAGAATTGTAGAGAATAGAGAGGTAAATTTCAAGGAATAGAAAACAGAATGTAAATGGCAAGAATGATAAATTGTAAGAATGTAGAAGGGAATTGGGTAGTGGGTATTCAAAGAACTAAAGAACAAAAGAGATGAGAATTAATGATGGAGAGATCATTAGGGATCAGAGATGTAAATTGTCATGAATTGACTTTGCTCATCTCCTTCTCAATCATGGGTATAGATCCATGGCGGATTGTGAATAACTGAATCCCAATCTCTTGGCAATTCAATTTCTCTCAACACAATCAATTGCCACTCTTGTGATCTAATTGGTCATGAGAAGAGGTGAAGTTCAATTTCTAATCCAAAGCCACACAACTTCTAGAATCTCAACTAAGGGAGGTTACATCTCACATACCAACGCAAAGTGTATTGATCAAAGAAATCATGAAAGAATAACTCTAAACTGAATTATATGGATTCTTTCTCAAGTTCACCATATAATTCATGTAGATTCAACCCTTCTCTCGAATGTAATTGAATCTGTGAAGAACAAGAGTTTCCCTTTGGATGCACCACTTGAATTGAGAAGGAAAAGAATAGTTATCAACCCATTCAAATAAACAGAGCTCCTCCCCCTAATAAAAGTGGGGTTTAGTGAATCATAGCTCTAAATTCAACAACAAATGCAAAAGTAGACATTCCAATTAAGTAGAGAAGAAAATGAAGAGTGAAGAAGAAGAATTTCTTAGAAAACTAAAAATTCAAAATTGCTTCCGAAAAGTAGCTTCACTAAAAACTAAGTGTAAGAGTCTCTAAAAATATCTAAAAAGTAAAAGTGCAGTAATGTAAAAGTAAAAGTCTAGAAGAAGTTCCCTCAAGTACAAAATTCTACTCTATTTATACTACTCCTAAAACTCATTTGGAGGTCTTCAATTGGATTAGCAATGTGGGCTTTTCCTTTGTTAAATTCATGGTCCAATGAAGGAAGTATTCCCCTTTGAAGAGAGCAAAGAGAGAAAGAGCAAGTTCTCATCAATCCTGGCCCAACTGGGCGTTATTGCCAAACACTTGGCCCTTTCTGCCTTTTTGAACTCAGTTTTGATTCCCAAAGTTGCCTCTAGTTTGAGCTTCAATTTTGTGCTTCACTATAGACTATTATACATGGTTGGAAAGCTTTGAATGTCAGCTTTCTAACGCAACTGAAAGCACCTCAATTAGATCTCTATAGCTCAAGTTATGCTCCGTTGAAGAGGGCAAGGTCAGGCTGCCTGGGCGTTTTTGGTGAACACGCCCGTGCCAACGTACTTAGTTTCTGAGGCTCTAAATGAAGCAAGCTTTTGAATCTTCAAATAAACTCCAATCCCATACTATAATATATGGTTGGAAATCTCTTGATGTCTACTTTCCAATGCCACTGAAATCACCTTATTTGGAGTTTTGTAGCTCAAGATATACTCCATTGAAGAGGGCAAGGTCAGGCTGCCAATTTTGCATGGGCGTTGTTGCCCACGTTACTATCAAACACGCCAGCGACAACGTACAATCCTTCTTCTCTGGTAGCTTCCTGGCGTTGCCAACTTGGTTCTCAGGTTGGCAACATGCAATACATCATCCTCCAGGGTTGCTGGCGTTGTTGCCCACGTTGTTGCTGGACACGCCAGTGACAACGCCCCTCCTCTACTTACAACTTCATTTCCTTGTTTTTGGGGCTTAAAGATGACTCTGATTTGAGCTTCCATTTCATACTACATTATGAACTATTGTATATCGTTGAAAAGTTCTGGATGTCAGCTTTCTAACACAACTAGAAGCATGTCAATTGGATCTCTGTGGTTCAAGTTATGTATCCTTGAAGGAGGTAAGGTTAAGCTGCCAACTCTGCTGGATACAGACTAGCACGTTGCCAAATTGGTTTCCAAGTTGCCAACGTGCTGCTCCTCCTGGCTGCACCTAAATGGGCGTTGCCAACTTGGTTTCCAAGTTGCCAACGTGCTGTTCCTCCTGGTTGCACAAAAATGGGCGTTGCCAACTTGGTTTCCAAGTTGCCAACTTGCTGTTCCTCCTTGCTCTAAGATTTTCTTACTCCATTATCTTCTTGCTTCATCACCTAACATAAACCAAAGAATTTTCCTCAAAGTTTTGCCATCTTATGCATTAATTTTCAAGGGAATTATTCACATCAACTTGCATATAAGCTTCTTGAATCATTTGCATAGATTATGCCAGATTTCACTTAGTTCTTGGTTCATGAATGCATGGAGGAAAACTCACAAAATTGCTTGTTTATTTTAAAAAAGTGAATGAAACTAAGCTAAAACTAACTAAACCAACAAGCTAATATAGCAAATATGCAAACGCATCACAATACCAAACTTAAACCTTGCTTGTCCTCAAGCAAGAAAAGAATCATGCAATAGAGATTTACAGTCCAAGGTTAGAAGAATAGCAAGTTAATATTCATGGCAAGCTAGTTTTCTATGCATGCTACAATCACAAAAAAAATGTAAATGATTGATGCTTCTATCTAGCTCACTTTATGAAATCTTTTTCTTATAATTCTTCCTTGAAACAAGCTTTTGATTTTCTTATTAGCTTCACCTTTTGGGTGCTTTGCCCCATGAGTTAATAACAAAGCTACGATTCTAAATGCTTTGTTTTTAGGTATTACCACTTGATACATAAACACCACAAGCATTTGAATTAGAGAACTTCATTAAACTCATTTTTTTTCTTTTCTTGACTTTCTAATCATTAATGCTCAGAACCTTGAGCTTTGAGGGAGTGCTTTTGTACTTCGTGTTGATAACGAAAGATTCACATACGGGTAATAATAATTATAATCTTAGGAAGGGCATGCGATACACTAGAAGTAAAACACTAGAATGCGTTTATGAATTTCAATATATTGGGCTGCGACATCTATTTTGGACTATAGTTATGAACTACATGGTTAAAATTAGAAAGATATAACTAATTTAGGTGGTCTAATAATTAGCTTATTAATTCGTCTAAATAAATGTTGGAGGTTCAAATTTCGTGTTATGTATACAGTAACAAATTTTGGATTAATTTTGTATTTGACAGACTAAGAGCTATCGTAGAAAAAAAATAGAGAAGCATAATACATTAGGAAGTTCCTCAATTTTTGCATGAACCTGTACCTTCCCCTCTTTTATTTTCATTGTTTATTTTGATTCTTAGACTAAAGTATTAAGCATTATATTTAGATTTTCTAAATTTTGAATTTTTACTTTAAAGAATAAAATGTGATCTCTCAGACTCTCACCTTTGAATAGTTTCTCTCTCATATTTTCTCTTGGTCTTACTTATGAAATAAATTGTGAGAGATCATACTTTACCCTATAAAGTTAAATTCAAAATTTAGAGAATCCAAATCCCTCTTGTGGTCAAGGTTATGGCGCCAGTTGCGGAGTTTGAAATAAAATTTTGGTGCGGCCAGATAGAAAATAATTGTCAATATAGTTTTAATATGGACCCCATTTAAGATAAGCTCGTCTAACCCCATTTTTCTGATTTTGGTGATATTGCCAAATTTAAAGCCTTTTTAGGTTCTCGTTTCAAAAAATTAAGGTCAAACTAATCAGATGCAACTCTTTGAACTTTTGAAGGTTATATCTCACTTTCTTCGTGATTCATTAAAATAGAAGAACTATCTACAGGTGTTGATATTGTAAAAGTTATATGTTCTCCTTCTTAAATATTAACCTTCCTCTTAAAAAATGCATCAATTCTTTGATTTTTCATGATTATTTTATATAAAAATTTGAATATATATCCTGTAAAATATGTAAAAAAGAAGTTAGAAGGACAAATATTAACATTTATAATATTTATTGATTTTTTTATCAATTTATACAACAACAATACTGGGGAACCAAGAGGGTACTAGCAAAAAATTAGCCAAATGTCTCTGGGTGAATTCAAAACCTCTACGTGGATGGTGCTTATGCTAGGCATTATGATGTTTCTTCTACTAAGTATCAGAATGTTTCTTTTTCATACTAAATGGATGTTCTTTTATATATTTTTTGAATTTTTTGTATTGCAAATGTGAATGTTTCTATTTCTTTAAGAATTTCATAATTTTTTTTTAATTTTTATAGATATCTAATTATTTTTATTAAATATAACTAGATATTTCTTTTGTTAAGCAGTAGGATGGTTTTTTTTCATATTAAATGAATGTTTTTTTATATTTTTATAATTGTTCATGATCTCAAATCTTCATTCACTTGAAACTATGGTAGATTATTTCGGCTGCTTGAAACCATCACTCGCCATGGAGGAGTCAACGCCTTTATTATGAAATTTTTCATATTTCAGCCCATCTGCAATGGTGTATCTTCTAGCTAGTTTCAAGCAAACAATTCTTGTAAATATGTGAAGAGAATAAGGTTGAATAAATATAAAATAACCTTCACTGTTACAAATGAATATAAGTATATGATGCGATCAAGTACGATCAAGAAAAAGACAACCTGCAGGTTAAGTTCGTTCTCCGAGTGAATAGATAGATGTGAATTTATATAAATATGAGAGACTGAAAAAGGTGAGTTTTTCAATAAAAAAATACCATCAAAACTAAAACAAAATCTTCTGAAAATTGATCTTCAAATTGATAGACTTCAAGAAACTTACAGTTAGCTTTCATAATTAACTGATAAAAAATAGCAAATAAGAAGAAAACAACCAAATCAGCTCCAAAGATATAGGCATACAGATCAATTTCCCTTTTTCCACCACCAATGATGGAAACTACCCGATACGAAAAACCAATTTCATTAAAAATGCTCACTTCCAGTGAAGAGGGCCTGACGGTGAGAGAGAGGAGTCTGTGTGTGTGGTTGTTGGAGGTGAATAGGTTAATGTGAGAGAGAAGAGAAATGTTTTTATAGGTTTTAATTAGGTTTATTCAATCAATTTTAAATTTTTTAAATTTTGAATTTAAAAAATTTAAAATTAATTATTAATATAATTATAATTAATTAAGTTGTTCCATTTTTAGCTGATTACTAACATGTTTTGAATGTTTAAAACTAAAAACTATTGGGCAATAAAAGCAAGAGATATAGATTGAACTTTGGTATTTTAAGTTATAATATAATATTTGAGCCAACTTAACTATTTTTTATTTTTTAAAAAACTATTACTAATTTTTTAATAGAAGTTTTGGGGGCATGGCCCTCCCTTGTCTGAACTAAGCTCCGCTCCTGTATGGCGCCCAAGAGTGGTTAAGGTTTGACCAGCGTATAAGCATATGACATGTGGCAAGATGGTTTCAGGATGTTATTATAAATAAATAAAACTAATTACTATATTTATAATTAATTAAGTTGTTCCATTCTTAACTGATTTGGAGTTGGTTCTATATACTTTTCCTTATAATGGTAATCAATTGAAGCATGGTAATTGTTATTTGTTACCGCAGGACGGGTTTGGAAATGTCTTGACAAAAAATGTGTCTATCATGTGGGCTGCTTATGAATGGACAAAACCTCTTATTAATTTATATGCAGTGGGTCGTACAAAAAAAAACGATAGTTGAACACCCATATTGTAAAACGGGCGCGCTACACATCCATGTAATCATGTAACCAAGTTGGCCCAATCCCAAATAGAGTCACGCACATTAATGAGAGTGAAAACACGCGCCCGCTCATTATGAAAAAATATTACTTATTCCTCAGTTCTTCTTCTTCTTTTTCTTCTTCTTCTTCTTCTTCTTCTTCTTCTTCTTCTTCTTCTTCTTCTTCTTCTTCTTCTTCTTCTCTGCTTGCGCTATAGGCTTCACCGTTCTTCTCTGCTCGTATTTTCTTTCTTGTTCTTCTTCTTCTTCTCTACTCACATTCTTCGTTATGGATCTGGATTGACTTCAACATAATTAGCTTTGTGGTTCTTCTTCTTCTTCGTTTTCTTCTTCGATCTGGACTTTTGAATTGAAACAATGAATGAATCAACTTTAAAATCAGTTGAATGAGTGCGATTTGGATTATTCTTTCGAAATGCATCACAATAATCTTAAACATTGAACAAAATAAAAAGAGGCCACCGAACCGAACAACATTCATTTGGTGAACCGAAATCACAAAGGACACCGAACCAAACAATGTACATGTGGTGAATAAATGGTGATCAACTTTCAATCAACAAGAATAGTATTTCTCCATGCAAAAGAAGTACTAAACAGAGTAACAACCAATTTCAAAGCCCTAGTTACACTATCCACTGAACTGAAGAAGAACCTACGAGCACAAATTTGAAAGAAGAAGGAGGAGGAAGGGGAGGAGGAAGAGGAGGAGAAATACTATTCTTGTTGATTGAAAGTTGATCACCATTTATTCACCACATGTACATTGTTCGGTTCGGTGGCCTTTGTGATTTTGGTTCACCAAATGAATGTTGTTCGCTTCGGTGGCCTCCTTTTACTTTGTTCAATATTTAAGATTATTGTGTAGCATGCAGCAATCATTCCTTACCTGTCTCAATGTAATAACCTCATTTAACTGATTTGAAGTTGAATCATTCATTGTTTTCATTCAGAAGTGTAGATCGAAGAAGAAAATGAAGAAGAAGAAGAACGATGGAGCTTATTACATTGAATTCAATGCAAATCAATAATGAAGAATGCAAGCAGAGAAGAAAAACACAAACAGAGAAAAACAACGAATGTTATTAGGTAGGAGGAGGAGGAGGAGGAGGAGGAGGAGGAGGAGGAGAAATACTATTCTTATTGATTGAAAGTTGATCACCATTTATTCACCACATATACATTGTTCGGTTTGGTGGCCTTTGTGATTTCGGTTCACCAAATGAATGTTGTTCGGTTCGGTGGCCTCCTTTTACTTTGTTCAATGTTTAAGATTATTGTGATAGCATGCAGCAATCATTCCCTAGCTGTCTCAACATAATAACCTCATTCAACTGATTTGAAGTTGAATCATTCATTATTTCCATTCAGAAGTGTAGATCGAAGAAGAAAACAAAGAAGAAGAAGAACGACGGAGCTTATTACGTTAAATTCAATGCAGATCAATAATGAAGAATGCGAGCAGAGAAGAAAAACGCGAACAGAAGAGAACGATAAATTTTATTAGGTTGAAGAAGAAGAAGAAGAAAAAGAAGAAGAAGCACGAAAACACGATACATTATATGAAGCGCGTGTATAACAAACGACTGTGGGGTGTGGGAACGCATGTGTGGAGGAAGTTACTTGGATAACATCCATGTATTTTTACATGGATGTAGAGCTTTTTCCATTGCCAAATTCCATTAGGTATGAGATGTAGAGTAATTCAAAGTGCATGTTTTTTTTTTGTGACTGAACATAACACAAAGAAAAATTATCTAAGAGAAAGAGTAGTACTCCTCTCTAATAATAATGTCTAAATTATTAGGGGGCAGTAACTACTCTAGGTACACCTGCTTGTTTAAAGCAGTAGTTTTAGCCATTAAATCAGCCGCTCTGTTTACTGTGCGCTGGATGAGCACTAACGTAGCTATCCAATTGCGCTGGAGCATCTTTTTTATTTTGTCAAGTAGATCAGAGTCATTCTTAATCATACTAGTTGTGCTTTGCGAAACAAAAAGAAACGCATCAAGATTATCAGTTTCACATATGACCTCTTTGTACTTGCAATCCCAAGCCATAACAACCCCTCTCCAAATAGCATGAAACTCACAGCAGAGAACACTAGAAAGAGGTATATTGGCAGAACAATTTTTTATCCAAATTCCCATGCTGTCTCTAATAATACATTCAAAACCAGCTAATTGCTTATTTTAAAAAACGCTTGTATCGCAGTTCACTTTACAGACATTCATTAGGGTGGTTCCTAGTTATATTACAAAAAGGAAGGAATAATATATTTTTGGGTGGTAACAACATTAGAGAAATCTTGAGCAGCATGTTTAACTAAGTGAACAATTTTCTCCTTACTCCATGGACCATCTTGATGGAAGATGTCATTGTTCCTATCCCTTCAAATCCACCAAAAGGCCGCTGTAAAGAGAAACTCATTTTTGTTGAGGTTAGAACGAATCCAAGACACAAAATCCAAACTAGAGTCCTCAGCGATCATTCCCAAGTTTAAGCTAATCCAAATCTGACGAGCTTTTTGGCAAGTCCTAAAGCAATGGTTAATATCCTCTAGAGCAAGATAGCATCTTTGACAAAAATCAGAAGTAGCAAGACCTCTTTGAAACCGGTAACTAGCTGTGGGAACTCCGTTGTTGAGGTAATGTCAGAGCAGACACTTTATCTTCTCCGGTATTATCAAGTGCCAAAGTCAAAGCCAATTTTCATTATCATTCCAGCCAAATTTCTTCTTCAATAGCCATTTATACCCACTTTTAGTCGAGTAGGTGAGAGTATTTGAGTTTGTCCAAAACCAACCTGTTTTATCTCCTGCCTGCTTGATAGGATCAAAGAGCATCAAATCAAGTTTAACTTTTCCGGAATCATTATGCAAAGAATATCCCACCGCCAATGTCCATGGTGTCAAACATCGTCTAGCTTCAAGTGAGAATCAGAAATGTGCACAAAAGGAGACAAAGGAGTTAGCATTTCACATGGTCGCCAAGCATAATATTTGGATTGAGACATACTGCCTGTACACCAATCAAAACCATCGAAGCTTTTCTATTGTTTTATAAATCGCTCGCCAAGTGCTTGAAACATTATTAGAAAAATTAGGTGAAAAGCAAGAACTTCAAAGTAAATATTTTGCCAACATAATTCTTACCCAAAACTTATCTTTATTATACAGTAATTGCCAAACAAACTTTCTTAATAAAGCAAAATTTACATATTAGATATCTCTAATTCGCAAGCCTCCATATTTTTTTAGAGTGACAATTTTACTTCACTTGAATTTAAAGTGTATGTTTATGTTCATGCTTGTTCACTAAAAAAAATTTTTATTTACAAATAAATAAAAACAAGTTATTGACTTTTTTGGAAGTCTCATTTTTTTGTTATTAATTTATTTTGAAGTTAATTATTTTTTGTTAAAAATTAAATAACTTGACAAATTTATAAGAATAATATCTTAAATTTTAAATATTATTCTTAGAAAAATATATTCTAACCCAAAAACAATATTTAATTTAAAAATAACATGGGAATTCTAATTTTTTTTATAATTTCATTTACATTTCCTTAATTCAGATATATTTCATTTAATAATGCATCACAAAATACTTTCACTGTTTAGATATATGTCTTCTAACACTTCGCATAGTATATCATCTCCCAACCATTCTTTAATATTGGCATTTTAAAGTATTCAATGACAAAAAGATACATGTAACAAAAAATAAATTTTTTTTATTGTTATCCATTCTAAATTTTCTTTTATGCCAAATATTAAAAATCATTAATGTTTTTGAATTCTATTAGAAATCTGTTCGGTTGTCGGGTTCCGGACAGATCGGGTGAGCTGGTGTAGGGGTGAGGACGCCTTAGCTTTGGTCGCACAGGTTGCGGGTCCGCCGAGTAGCCGAGCACTTGTCCTGGAGAGAGGATAAGGGGGGGTTGCCACCTGCAAAGACACTTCGACGCTCAAGTCAGCGATGTGCAGGCGGGCAGAATAATGAGGTGAAAGGATATGACGTACCTCAGGGGAAGAGCCAATCTTCCCCTTATATACATGCCAGTAGTGGGCCCCCTCAGGAGGTCAGGCCCATATCCCCAAGGACGCTGTCCTATAGCTATGTGTGAGCCGTACGGGACGCGTGTCCGGGTCGGTTGAAGGCCGCATGACCGGGCCGGGTGGAGCTCGGGTCGGGTTGACCCGCGGGGATCCCGGGCCAGGCCGTAATAGTGCCCCCACGCGCCAGTGATAGTCGTGGGAGCTATCGATGGCGTGTCGTCTCGTATCTCGTCCGTTCTGGTCAGGTCGGCCGCTCGTGATAAGGATATGTCCTCATCGCGCGTGTCTTTTGATTGCACAAGCAACCGTTTCGTCGCATCGTTCCCAGCGCCGAACATTAAATGCTCATAATGGGGTAAAAAACACTTGCTGAAAAGACCATTCTGCCCCCAGACATTTCGCGCTTCCTGGGGTAGTTTTTAAATGGACCAGTTTAAGCACTCCTTTCTTTCTTTGTATCTTCCCTTTTCTGCCATCTTCTTGCTCCCAAATCCCATCATTTCTTTGCAGTGCTGCTTGTGCGCCTCTTCCTTCGTATCTTTCTTTAACGCTGCTCCGTCGTTCTTTCACTAACTCAGGTAAACTTTCGAATCACATTCTCTTTTATGCATTATTTTGCATGTCTGTTGTTTTGTTTTCGCTGTCGTTGTGTAGCTTTTTTAATTGCGACTAGATGTGTTAGGGGGGAGTACCATTCCAGGGTAGGCTTTTATCGTTCTTTTCGTGATTTAGTCTTGATTGGCCTTGGTCGGGAAGTCGTGGGGGTAGTGTCTGTATTTGGCCTGAGCAACCGATCTCTTAGACTGACTGGATGGTCCCCCCATGTAGGTATGGCTCGCACGGTTTCCCGGGCTTCCGTTAACCCCGCGGCGTACGATCCATATGCTTGGGTCATTTCTGACTTGAAAGATTCGCCTAACCAAATGGGCGAGGAGGAGCTTACCGAGTTCCGACAAGCCGGGTACTTGTGTGGAGGGACTGACGAGGAAGCCAATTATGACGTTTTCGTCCCGGCTCCTCACGAGCGATTGTATGAAATCAACTTCCACCACCCCCGAGTTGCCGACTGGATTTGGTTCTACAAGTCCATGTTCACCCAAGTCGGCGTTCGTATCCCGTTCTCAGCCTTCCAAATGGCGCTTTTAAGTCGAATTTCCGTGTCGCCGTCGCAGTTGGGTCTCGATCCGCTGTTTCGAGATGGTTTGTGAATACCTCGAACTGCCGGTGTCTGTAGATGTTTTCCTCTTCTTTTTCACCCTCACAAACCCTTCCAAGGAGGGGAAACACAAAAAGGGGTTCATGTCCTTCCGGTCTGCCCAAGGTCGGAGGATTTTTGGTTTGTTTGAAGATTCCTACCACGGGTTTAAGGACAAATATTTCAAAGTCCGCCCTGTCAAAGGTCGTCACCCCTTTTGGTTGTCATTGGAGGGAGTACGGCTCATCCCGACCTATTGGAGTTTCGGGGCAGGGTCCAATACCTTCATTAAGGTAACCTATAACGGCATGTCGGCGGTGGATAGGCAGATTGCCGAAGTGCTGGTGGCAGTCTTTGGGAAGAACCTAGTGAATCCCCACCTCCTTATGGGTGACCGGGAGTCCGGTCGTAATTATATTTGTGAGGAACTTTTACTTTACCCTTTACCTTTTTGCTTTTACTGACTTTTATTGATATTCTGCGGCGATTAACCGACCTTCTTTACTTTTCTGCAGTGGAGATGTCTGCGTCGGTGACTGGTCTTCCCAACTTGTTCCAAACTTTCCTCTGCGCCAGTGATGACGAAGGGGATAATGAAAAATCTGCCACTGAGAAGTCTACAATTCCTCCGGAGGACAAAACTACTTCAGGGCAAGAGGCCGCGGTTGACGGGACCGGGACCTCGACCCAAGCCGCCCAGGTCGAAGGCGAGAAAACGGTTCATGCCTCTCCTTTCCGTGAAGTGGTAGGCACCGGGGGTTCGACGTCTGCCCCTGAAACCGATGATGGCGTGGAGGAGGTTCCTAACCCCAAGAGGAAGAGGAAGATGTCCTCCAGTCCCGAGGGAGTCTTTACCGTCATGGAGAGAAATTTTGATGCTGGGAACTTCATAGATTCCCAGCTGATCCCTGGTACTGAGGAGTACTTCCATGAGTCTTCCCTTGCCGGGCAGGCGAGGTGGATGTACCGAACCCTTCTGCGGGGTGCCGTGATAGCCCGGAAGGCCGAGTTTGAGCTGTCCGGGATGGAGTCCCTCTGCAGGAGGTTGGAAGCTAGTGGGAAGGCTAACAATGAACTAAAAACTGAAGTCGAGACTCTCCGGGAGCAGTTGACTCAGTCAAATGAAAAACTTGACGCCGCCGAGAAGAAGGCCACTGCTGCCGAGAAAAAGACTGCCACTGTTGAGAAGAAGTTAGAGGATTCGGACGCCACGGTTTCTCGTCTTGTCGAACGTGAGATGGCTTTGGAGGGCCAGGTCGGCGCGGCGCAGAAACGGGTGGCCGAGGTGGAAAAGGAGAAGAAGGCCGTGGAGGCCGAATTAGCAACGTGGAAGGCTAAGTACAAAGATGTCGTGAAGCAGGGGAAGGGTGCAATTTTGGCGACCGAGGAGGCTCTTAAAGCTCAGGTCAAGGTCATTGCTCCCGAGTTCGATACGTCGGCGATTGGAGTTCTCAAAGTTATTCAGGATGGCAAAGTCGTCGACGCCCCCAAGAAATGAATCTTCTGTTTAGAGTTTTTGTCTAGCCGTTTTGTTTTGACTTGTGAACAATTTTAGTTTTTGCCGTTTTGGCTTGTGAACAATTTGATTTTAGCCGTTTTATTTTGGCTTGTGATCAGTGACCGTATTAATCGTTTGCTCGCGTTGTCGTGATAAACTTTTCCTTTTTCGTCTGGTCGTGTTTCCGTTTCTATTAACCGTTTTTGGTTTATTGTCGTCATATATCAATGGCCCACGGTATTTCGCGTAGTCGTTACGATGGTGGTTGACGGGTTCCCGGGGTGATCAGTCCCGGGAACGTGCGTCATCGTTGGTCGTGATGGGGTGGTCTATCTGGAAAATTGAGTGACAAAACAGGAGAGAAAATTTGCACAAGTATATCTTATTCGGTAATCGTGTAAAGGACTCGTAAGTCGCTATGAGAAGTTCAAAAGTTAAATTTGCAAATTGACTACTTAGCTAGCCTGGTCGGCTTGTCGGGCCACTCTCTAGGAGTAGAATCTTCTTAGGTTGTCCGCGTTCCACGTTCTCGGGACTTCTTTGCCGTCAAGCCTTTCCAACTTGAATGCTCCTTTTCCCAGCACTTTTTTGATTCTGTAGGGGCCTTCCCAGTTCGCCGCCAGCTTGCCTTCTCCGGGGGTCGGTAGGCCGATATCATTTCGCCTCAAGACGAGGTCGTTCGGCTCAAATTCCCTCTTGATCACTTTGGTGTTGTAGCGCAGAGCCATTCTTTGTTTTAGCGCCGTTTCTGTCAGATGGGCCATTTCCCTGGTTTCATCTATCAGGTCTTTTTCTATGGCTTCCTCCACTCCTTTCAAAAGCAGCCGTGGGCTCGACTCACCGATTTCTACGGGTATTACTGCGTCTACCCCGTACGTTAGTCGGAAAGGAGTTTCCTTAGTGGAGGATTGTTCGGTTGTTCGGTAGGACCAGAGGACCGCCGCGAGTTCGTCGGCCCAAGCGCCCTTTTTATTGTCCAACCTCTTTTTTAGCCCCGAAAGGATGACCTTGTTGGCGGACTCTACTTGTCCGTTTGTCTGAGGGTGTTCTACCGAAGAGAACCTTTGCCTTATACCCAGGCCGTTGAGAAATTCCGTGAACTTCTTGTCAGTAAACTGCGTGCCGTTGTCTGAGATGACGACTTCTGGTATCCCGAATCGCGTTATCACCTGCCTCCACATGAATTTCCTGCAATTGGACGAGGATATGCTAGCTAGTGGTTTGGCTTCTATCCATTTGGTGAAGTAGTCAATTGCGACTATGAGGTACTTGACTTGCCCAGGGCCGACTGGGAAGGGCCCTAGGAGGTCGACTCCCCATTGAGAAAATGGTCGGGAGGTCGTTAGCAAGCTTAACTCGGAGGCCGACGCCCTGGAAAAGTTGGCATTCTGTTGGCACTTTACGCATTTTTTGACATACTCCTTGGAATCCGTCATCATCGACGGCCAGTAATATCCGGCTCGGATTAGTTTCCTCGCTAAGGCCTTACCTCCGATGTGGTGCCCACAGCAGCCCTCATGGACTTCTCTGAGGACGTAGTCCGTCTGGTCGGGGCGTAGGCACTTCAGTAGGGGCTGGTTGAGCCCCTTCCTGAACAGCTGTCCTTGGATGACGGCGTATTTGGCTGCTTCCCTCCTCAATTTCGCCGCATCCTTTTCATCACTAGGGAGTTTACCGTGTTCTAGGAAGTTGGTGATGGGGTCTAGCCAGGAAAGATCTAGGGTTGTCATGTGCAATGTGATTGCCGGTTCTCTTGCCATGCTTTGGATGAGGGATCGGTTTCCTTCCCTTGGCTTTGTGCTGGCCAACTTTGATAGGAGGTCTGCCCGTGTGTTCCTTTCTCTAGGTACGTGGTGGACCGTGACCTCTTCGAACTTTTGGCTCAAGCTCTTAACCTTTTCCAAGTACTTCTGTAGCAAGGGGTCTTTGGCTTGGTAGCTACCGTTTACTTGGGAAGTGACGACTTGGGAATCGCTGCATATTTCCAGTCTTCTTGCGCCGACTTCTGCCGCTAGGATTAAGCCTCCTATAAGGGCTTCATATTCTGCCTGGTTGTTCGAGATGGGAAACTCGAATCTGACCGACTGTTCGTATACAACCCCAATCGGGCTTTCCAGGATGATCCCGGCACCTCCGAAGGTCTGGTTGGAGGCTCCGTCCACATGGAGCTTCCACCGTGTACCCACCTCTTCGCTTGGGTCTCCCGTCACTTCAACTAAGAAATCCGCCATGGCCTGCGCCTTGATGGCTTGCCGGGGTTCGTACCGTATGTCGTATTGGGAGAGTTCGATGGACCAAGTCATCATTCTTCCCGCCAGATCGGGTTTTTGGAGAACTTGCCGGATCCCTTGGTCCGTTCTGACGACAACTTGGTGACTCTGGAAGTACTGTTTTAACCTTCTCGAGGAAGTTAGAAGTGCCAAGGCTAGCTTTTCCAACTTGCTATATCTTAATTCTGCCCCTTGCAGGGCCCTGCTTATGAAATAGACTGGCTGTTGAGCTTTCCCGTCCTCCCGTACCAGAACTGCGGCCAGGGCTTCGCTTGTTATAGCGAGGTATAGGTATAGTGGTTCCCCGTCCTTTGGCTTCCCGAGAACGGAAGGTGCTGCCAGGATTTCCTTGAAGTGCTGAAAGGCTTCTTCACATGCGGGTGTCCACTCAAATGCCATCCCTTTCTTCATGAGGTTAAAGAATGGTAGGGCCTTTGTCGCCGAAGCTCCGAGAAACCGGGATAATGAGGTCAGCCGTCCTGCCAACCTCTGAACGTCCTTGATGCAACCCGGGCTCTTCATCTGGAGTATTGCCTGGCATTTCTCCGGGTTAGCTTCTACCCCTCTCTGAGTTATCATAAATCCCAGGAACTTGCCGGCTTCCATGGCGAAGGCGCACTTGAGGGGGTTCAGCCGCATACCGTGTTGACGGAGGGACGCGAATACGCTTGCCAGGTCGTTCAAAAGGTCGTCAGGTCGTGTTGTTTTTGCCAGGATGTCGTCCACGTAAACTTCAACTGTTTTCCCTATGAGGTCGTGGAATATCCTGTTCATCAGCTTTTGATATGTTGCCCCCGCATTTTTTAAGCCGAATGGCATTACCTTATAGCAGAAAGTTCCTCTTGGCGTTATGAACGCCGTCTTGTCTTCGTCGGGACGGTGCATCGGTATCTGATTGTAACCGGAGTAGGCGTCCATGAAACTCAAATACCGGTATCCCGCCGCGGCGTCGACGAGTGCATCTATGTTGGGGAGGGGGAAGCAATCTTTGGGGCATGCTTTGTTAAGGTCAGAGTAGTCCACGCACATTCTCCACCTGCCATTGTGTTTTCTCACCAATACCACATTCGAGAGCCATGTCGAGTAGTCCACTTCCCGTATGAAGCCTGCTTCTAGGAGGCTGGCCGTTTGCTTAGCTACCTCCTCTGCTCTCTCCGCCGACATCTTTCTCCTTCGTTGAGCCACTGGGCGTGCTTCCGCCTTGACGGCTAGATGATGTGAGATGATTTTTGGATCTATGCCCGGCATGTCGGCTGGTGTCCAGGCGAACAAGTCCCTGTTGGCCCTTATCATTTCAATCAAAGGTTCCTTCAGCTCGTGTGGGAGGTTCTTGTTAACGAATGTGAACTTTTCCTCTTCGTCACCGATTCTAAACTTCTCCAGGTCCCCTTCTGGTTCTGGCCTCGGCTTGTCCTCTACTCTGGCATCAAGGTCGGCTAGGAACACGCCGGATGCTTCCTTGGACTTCTTTCTAAGGGAAAGGCTGGCGTTGTCACAAGCGACCGCCGTCTCGAGGTCTCCCTTTATGGTGCCTATGGATCCGTCATCGGTAACGAACTTCATAACTAGCAGCTTGGTGTTGATTATGGCTTCAAAATCATTGATTGTTTTTCTTCCCAAGATGATGTTGTAGGCTGTAGAGTCTCGGAGGATTACGAACTCGGCCATCGCCGATCTTCGACCTTGGATTTGCCCTACCGAGATTGGTAGGGATATGACTCCGTCCGGTTTGATGAAGTGGTCGCCTAACCCGATAACCCCGTGCTGGTGAGTTGTCAGGTCGGCATCCTTTAGCCCTAGTGCGTCGAACACGTTGCGGAACATGATATTTGAATCGGCTCCTGTGTCGACAAGGATCCGTTTGACGAGGCCGGTTCCCACTCTGGCCGTTATGACCATGGGGGGGTTTTCCGGGGCGTCGCTGAACCATTGGTCTTCTGGGCCGAAAGAAATGGATGGAGGTTTTTTAGAGCTTTGCATCGGCGGGGTTGAGATCGTCAGAACCTTAGCGTCTTTCTTGTGTGCCGATCGGGATTTTGGCGCGCCGTTTTTTGCCGTTACCACGTTTATCACAGTGAGGCCGTGGTCTCTGTCTTCGGGTTCTTGTCGCCGCTTGGCCGGTGGGGTTTTGCCTTCCTCGTTTTGATCGCGATAACGTCTTCTCGGTTCCCTGATGAGGTGGGAGAAAGCTGCCAGCTTTCCTTCCCTTATCGCTTGTTCTAGTGCATCCTTCAGGTCGAAACAGTCTTGCGTTTGATGGCCATAACCCTTATGATAATCACAATAAAGGTTCTTGTTTCCTCCCGTTCGGTCCTTAAGTGGTCGGGGCTTCGGAAGAATCCCCTTCTCAGCTATTTGCTGATAGACTTCCACGATGGGGAGGGCGAGTGGAGTGTAGTTTGTAAATTTCCCGACTCGAGGGAACGGTCTAGGTGCCTTGTTTGTTGCCTCCTCCCTAACTTTTTCTTTTGCTCTTTCCTCGTTACCTTGTTGCCGAGCCTGACCGTAACCGGGCTGCCGCTTATTGGCAGCCACGACTCGGCTGACTTCTTCGTCGTTTATGTACTTCTTGGCCACCGTCTGGATTTCATGCATTGTCCAAACCGGTTTCGTGGTAAGGTGTTTTCGGAAGTTCTCGTTGAGGAGGCCGTTTGTCAGGCAGAGACTGGCCACGGAGTCGGTTAAGCCGTCGATTTCCAAGCATTCGTCGTTGAACCGATCTAAGTACCTCCTGGTCGGCTCTCCTTGTCTCTGGGTTATCCCTAAAAGGTTGATAGGGTGCTTGGCCTTTGCTATCCGCGTTGTAAATTGGGCCAGGAATGCACGGCTGATGTCCGAGAAACTGTAGATGGAGCCTTGAGGGAGGCCGTTAAACCATCTGATCGCTGGCCCTGCTAGGGTCACCAGGAAGGCGCGGCATCTTACTTCGTCCCCCACTCCCTCTAGATTCATCCTGGCCTCGAAGGCCGTGAGGTGTTCTAGGGGGTCTTGAGTTCCGTCATACCTCATGTCCGTTGGTTTGTCGAAGTGTTTCGGCAACCGGACCTCGAGGATAGATCGGTGGAACGGGGTGACGCCCATTATTACAGGTTGTCGTGTTCTCTCATATCTCCCTTCCCCGTCCTCGCGACCTCTCGCCGCTCGGCGGGTTGTTCTGCCGCGGGAGTAGATGATCGTGTCATTTCGCCTTCTCATTATGGGTGACTCCTCCCGCGTGCTCTCCGCTTCCGTCCGGGATGCAGATGTACGCCGCGGGCGGCTTCTGTGAGAGTCTTCCTCCTCACTCCCGGGAGACGGGGTATAGCTGGGATCGGTAGACCGTCCCTCCCGCTCCCGGTCGGCTAGCTGTCGTTCTAGGTTCTGGACTCTGTGGCGTAGCTCCTGCATTATTATGGCGCTGTCGCCGCCCGTTCCCCCAAACGGTCGTGTTCTCGTGTGTCGTTGGGGGGACCTCCGCCGTCCCCTTAGTGAGGCGACGGAGGCTGCCCCCTCCGCTCCGGCTGCTCGGGCTTGGTCGCCGGGACCCAGCACGACTTCCATTTAGGCAGGATGTCCCTACAGACGGCGCCAATGTTCGGTTGTCGGGTTCCGGACAGATCGGGTGAGCTGGTGTAGGGGTGAGGACGCCTTAGCTTTGGTCGCACAGGTTGCGGGTCCGCCGAGTAGCCGAGCACTTGTCCTGGAGAGAGGATAAGGGGGGGTTGCCACCTGCAAAGACACTCCAACGCTCAAGTCAGCGATGTGCAGGCGGGCAGAATAATGAGGTGAAAGGATATGACGTACCTCGGGGGAAGAGCCAATCTTCCCCTTATATACATGCCAGTAGTGGGCCCCCTCAGGAGGTCAGGCCCATATCCCCAAGGACGCTGTCCTATAGCTACGTGTGAGCCGTACGGGACGCGTGTCCGGGTCGGTTGAAGGCCGCGTGACCGGGCCGGGTGGAGCTCGGGTCGGGTTGACCCGCGGGGATCCCGGGCCAGGCCGTAACAAAATCTATTATAAAAAAATACTAATTTCACCTGAAATTCATGGTCCAAAAACATTTTTGAGTCTTGACAGTTAATTGAATTATTTAATTTCTCAAAAATTTCAAATAATTTTAACAAGAAAAAAAAACTTTTCTCTATTAATGATATAGAAAGTAAATTATTTCAGATAATAGATATATATAACTTGATAATAGTGCTAAGTGCTAACTTAGGACCCTGAAGACTATTTTTATTAGTAAAACATAAAAATTTCAGCTTTTTGCATATATAAATGCCATTTTATATTTGTTTGGGTGTTATTATTTTGATAAAAAAAGATTTTTTTTATTTTTTAATGTGTTTGATAAATTTTTAGTAATAAAAATAAAAGTATTAGAAAAATAAAAAAATATTTTTTTTGAAAAACTACAATTTACATCTTTTTCTAAAAGATTTTTTTCTTAAAAAAGATGTTTTTTACATAATAAATAAACAAAAAATATTTTTATATTGTTATATACAAACATAATTAATAGATAAAAAGATTTTTTTTGTATGAAATTTTCAAACATAAAATTACTTTTACTTTTTTATAAGATCTTTTAAAAAAAAAATTTTTTAGAAATTCACCTAAACAAACAGTCTAGCATATTTAATCAGGAAAAAAAAGGGACACATACCCACTATCATAAGCAATAAATTTTTCCAACATCAGGCATAAGCTACTCTACAACAATGACAGCAATGAACTAAGGAGGAAAAAAAAATAGAAGATTAATCTACTATTTCAACTTCATATCGGAAAAAGATATTGATGCAGAGTAAAACTGCAGTTTTTTCATAAATTTATCAGAGACTAACGTTTATCAAGATCCATTTTATTTCTACCTCACCCTCCAATAAATAAATAAAGCATCCGACCCTCATCATTATCAAATATCAACCCGAGTTAACACATTCAATTATGTCTGAGAACTAATTTACAGGTAAAATTACCAAACCTCTCCCTTAAAATTAACTATAGTTGTGGCTTAATTCAACTAAATTTGTGACAAAATAACTATAAGAATCAATCTTCATGTTAGCTTAACCAATATAAATAAGGAATTAGAACATGAGAGTTCTATAGGATATGTCCACAACCATAACATTTGTGAATTCTCCTAAACCATTTGGAAGAATCAAACCACATATGGTCTTGTACAATAAAAAGACGAACAATCTCTGCAAGTCAAATTAAAGGTATACATAAAGTTTTTTACTCATTAAACGTATAAATATAATGATCTAGAGCTTCTGGCATAAGCACTAGACACCAAAGATGTTTGGACTTTATTAGTCATGCTGAATTGTTGAGTTCACCAACTGTCCTTTGTAGTTTATGATCGTCGAAGCTCCCTTCATCATGTAGAAATGTTGTCTTGGCTGGTCCCACAATTTTGAGGCAAGATCTTTTTTCGCTACAACAAGTTATGACACAGATTTCTTTCTTACTATGTAATGCAAAAATAAAATAGTAAATCCACAAGCAGAACATAAGGGATACAAAACCTATATTACATTGTTATTCACAAAATTAAGAATCCAAAAGAGGTTGGACACTTTCATGAAAGTTTCAATAATAATCCAAAGATGACCAAGTAGCATGCCTCCAAGATCTATACTTATCCAAGATACTAACAAAAAAAACAAAGAGCTCAACAAGAACAACGGGGACAAAGACAGAAATGATGATAACATACCTTTGAATATAGCGCCTATTAACCCCTTCCTCCAAGCCGCTTCCGACACCTTGATAGCCGAATCCACGCACACAACCTTTTCCGATCTACGCTTAACAGGTACGCCGCCAATGACTCACGGACGCTTGTCCTGGATTTCACCTCCGAAGATGACCGCCGGCCACAAAGTGAGACCAAGAGCCTTCAAGAAAAACCACTCAATCCGACTCACTAAACTTACATTCAACTAAATTCCCTGTTGAAACTCTGACTATATTTTTCAAATTTTTTTAATTTTCTTCAATAATTTTTTTTCCAAATCAAAATTTTAAATTTCTGATCTCATCCTCTATTACTATTATCAACTGTTATTAGTTTTACTGTCATTAGTGAATTTACTGTATTTCATAATATAAGTGTTTTATTCAAATTTTTGTTCCATTGTTAACAACAAATAAATCAACAATTTTCGAGTTTTGTTTCACAATCTTAATTTAAGGAGCGGAAACGACTCCTTTTGTGGGTATCTCAAGGTCTCAATTGTAGTTTCGAAAGTAAAATTAAAGATGAAAAGAAAATATGCAAGGTGCCGAAAACAAAGTAAAATGCAGAAATTAAAAGAGAAAGAAAGAAGAAGATTAAGAAGAATAAATAAAAAGTAAAGAACTTTGATTAAAAATAGAAAAAAAAGTACAAGTTTGAGTTCAGACTTTAGAGGAATTACTTAAGATTCTCAGTTTTACTCTGTGATACCAGGGAGGCCGAGAGCGTTTTTGAGTCTCTAAGTATTTTTCAAGAAGAACCGAACTGATTACAATGTTTTCCTAAAATTTTATTTATAGACTAGCCTAATGTCAGCTGACAGTTACTTTTTGTACACCACTTGCGAAATTTTGAATTGCACTCGTAACTGTTCCCGCACTTGTTTCCTTGATGACCGTCATGTACCCTATTTGGACACTCCATGTTGATAACTGCTCCTGCATATCGCACGTCCAATAATTCAGGCTTAATTCAAATTTTGAATAAAAATTGCTTCTTTGCTAGTGAATTAAAAGCTTTCCCTGATATATTGAATCTGGTTTCATAAGTTAATAATAATATTATCTTATATTTATTTACTTAAAACAAATTATTTTTTTCTTAAGTGATAATAATTTTTTGCCTAACAAGATGCCCTTCAAGATTTCTCACTTGAAGATATGCAATGATTGAAAGTGAGAAAACTTAGTTGTTTATTGACATTTTTCTTATTTTTGATATTGAGAGTCAATTGATATTTTAGACACATCTGCTTGACAGATTAAATGCCTACTAGTAATAGACTTAACAGAATTTTTAAGTTTATAAAATTTTCACATTAATAGTTGAACTGTCAATGGGATCTATTCTTTTGTATGAAATTTTTAGGTGTATCAAATGATATCTGTTCTAATTTTGACACATTAAATGTGTATCAATTGATCTTTGTTTTGACCTTTAATGTTTCAGTTAAGAGTTTTTTGACACACACTTTCATTGTTTTAATTGACACAATTTTTCTAACTTTAGAAGTAACAGAAACTTAACTTCGTGAAGTCCTTTCTTTCATATGTTAAACTCTAGGTGTCAATTAAATTTGATAAAATTTCTAATCCTATAAAATCTCCACACTAACATTTTAATAGTTTTGACTCCAAACACTAATAGACTCAACATAATTTCTAAGTCAATTAGGCTTTTGTATTTATGGAGTACATACCCAAATGTCAATGAGAGATTATTTTTGTCCCAAATTTTAAACTTGATGCCTCTTTTTTTTTAAATAAGACCATAACAAGGTAAATAAAAGTTAGAACTAAAAGACAAGAAAGAAATAGAAATTTAAAAGATAAGAAAAATGAGAAAGAGAAGGCAAAGACGATTAGGATGAATAAAAAAGAAAAAGAGATAGAGAAACAGAGCAAGAAGAGAGAAAAGAAAAAGTAAAGATCAGAATGAAAGAAAAAAAATGAAAACCAATAAAAAACAAAGAAGATGAGATCATTTTTTATCATATTTTTTGTTTATCAAAATCAAACCCTTATTTGCAGATAAGTTATTCATCTTATACTTCAGAAATTTCTTTTTGATCATCCTCTATATGGCTTATTTAATGAGATATTTGATGAATATTCAATCTCTCTTTTATCATCTCTTTATACTTTGCTTCTTTCTCAGCTTTTAACTGTTCAATTTGTCTAACATATTCAGTAAGTTGAGTCATGTCATGATAGTGTTGATTTCAAGGTTCTAAAAATCGGACCGGACTGGTCGGTCGAACCGGTTCAACCAGAAACCGGTAGTGTAACCGGTTCGGTCCTCCTTTTATAACCGTTCGAAGGAAAACCGGTAGAAAATCATCAAACCGGCCAAAAATTGGCCGGTTGGACCGGATCGGTAACCGGCCGGTTCGGATAAAATGGCGCCGTTTTTAAACTTTGTAAAAAAAAATGAAAAAAGAAACGGATCCACCGACCCAGTGATCCACTCGTTTCGTGACCCAACCCCCTCTTCCCCCAATCATTCATTCATCCATGTTCTATAGAACTCTGAATGAAAGAAACCCTAGCCGCGTTGTCCTCCGCCTAGCCCTCCATCGTCGCCGCCTAACTCAGCTACTCAGCGTCGCCGCCTAACCCAGCTCCTCTTCGGCTCTTCATCTTCGCTGGCTTCTCGGCACGGACCCATGTTAGTGGCTTCTCTTCTTCATTTTCACTTTGGTCTTCTTCTTTAATTTTTGTTCCATTTCTAGTTTTTCTTCAAGTCTGTTCGAGCCTTGGAGCAGCTCGTCGTCGACTCGTTGCCACTCTCCAGAACTCAAGTCCTCTCAACCAAAGAAAAAGTTAAAAACCCTAGACTCAGCCGCTGTTCGTCTGTCCGTCGAGCCATTGCCGTCGTCCATCGCACGCAGGGCTGCTCTCTCGTGCCATTCTAAAAATCTCCAACCCCTGCTCTCTTCTTTTATTACTGATTATTTGATTGTTTTATGTTAATTTTTTTGAATGATTATTTGATTACTGATGAGCTATGGTTCTGTTCTGTTCCTGTTTTGTGTGTTGTGATTTCGCTAATTATTAAAGGTCTTATGATAATTGATTATTGAATGTCTTTTGATTATTGATCATGATTACTGATGTTCTGCTGTGTTGTGTTTTACACTTTTACTTGACTGTTTTTTGTTGTGCTGATGTTTTGTGTTTTATGCTTTCTTTGTGAAGTGATGTGCTGCTGGAAATTCAATTGCTGTTGTTTTGTGTTTGTTATTCACTGTGTTGTGACTTAATTATGCTTAGATGGTGATTGTCTTCATGATTTGGTTTACGTATCACAAGAGGAGTCCTTCTACATGGTCCACCTGGTACAGGAAAGATTTCATTGGCTCAATTATGTGCTCATGATATTGGGATAATTTTTTCCAAATAAATGGACCTGAAATTGTTACCCAGTATTTTGGGAAAAGTGAGCAAGCATTGCATGAAATTTTTGATTCAGAAATTCAAGCTGCACCTGTTATGGTTAGATTTTTTTTGCCCAAATAAAGAGTTCCTTAATTTCAGAGATTGTGTTGTATAAAATAATTTTAGATATTGTTTTGAGCTTCACATATCTTTGAGCTATATATCACATGAAAAATAGTTTTTGAAGTTATTCATTCAAGTCTTAATATTAATCTTATAGTGCTAATTTTTTCCTAAGTTTCGGGGGTATGTTAAATGTGCTAAGTACATATAGGATGTAATGTTGTTATTTGATCTATGTAATGGATCCCATTTAGTGGGATGAGGCTCTCTGTTGTTGTTCTTGTTAAATTGTTGGCTGGTGGTCATAAGGAATTCATGTAGGAACTTTGGGTTTCATAATGTTATTATTAATGTAATGTACCATACTACCATATTCTTTACAAGCATAATGGGGGTAAAAAATAAAAGGTAACCATTTCACTGGCTCTAATATATTGCATGGGGGTTATGAACTGCTATAATTGGTTGGTTTGTTATTGTTGGTCTCCTAGTGATTTCTTAATTGCTCTTAGTTAAGGAGATTATTATTTGGCCGAGTTTCATGGTATAAGTTTGGAAGATATTTTAAGATATATATTAAACTATAATTATATTTTAGGATGTTTATTTATAATTTATTTATTATTTTATTCTAAAACGGTTTTTCCGGTTGAACCACCGGGTTAGACCGATTGGACCAGTGAACCAGTAGCTAGAGCGGTTTGTTTCAGAGTCTGGAACTGGAGTACAGCATCTATTTCTCATGTTTTTGAATCTAGACAAATACTTATCAATTGATTCTCCGACATTACATTTGATGGAGAATAAATCACTTAAACTAATTCTTAATTCGCTACAAAAAAATTATATATGAAAACCTTTTTCTAATTGCCTCCAAGAGTGAATCAAATTTGGCTTTAGATTAGAAAACCATATAAAGGCATTTCTTGTTAATGAGGAGGGAAAGAATTTCATATTTAAATACTCATTTGATGCCACTTCATTGATTTTGACAGTATAGCTAGCAATGTGCTTTACTGACCATTTTTTATCTTCCTCAGAAAATATAGTTAATGACTTAGGAAACTTCCATCTCTCTGGTAATTCAGTTTGTTGGATAAATTTAGGAAAATGAGACATAAACTGAGGTTGATTTGTACATCCAACACTAAATCCCAATCTTTTTAGAATTTGTTCAATCACTTGATTGACATCTTGCCCCCCAATATTATTTTGCCCAAGTCTTTCTAACATATTATCAGCATTTTGACCATGTCTAGACATATGAACATTATAATTAAAAATTGCTCCATCATTTTGGTTGACATCATTGAATCCTAAACCATAGTTGTCATTTTCTTCTGAATTTACCACAGTAGCAATTCTATTAACTTGTCTATTTAACTGTTCAATTCTAGTATTTGTGTTTTTTAAGAAAAGACTCAAAACAGTCACCATTTGATGAGTTAACATGTTTACTAGATCAGGGTAGCTTTCACCCATCTGTTGCCTAATGTTTGCTAAAGATTCGACAATTTGACTAGATTGATTAACAGGCATTGCTCTTGACCTGTCAGAAAACACAGGCCTAGAATTTTCTACCCTAGTAGCAGTAGGTGTAGTATAGTTATATGCGTTGTTATTTCCTGTGTTAATAGCATGTGAAAAATTTTGTTGTGATATGTGTGAACCTGACACCCCAAAAATAAGTACACTTGACATGCCATATGAATTTTGATAAAGAAGATTTTGAAAAGTTGAGTAGAGAGGCACAGGCAATCCTTGTGTCATCATGGGGGGACATACGCCGATGACAAACCATAAGGTGGCCACCCTATGGTATTTATGTGAGTTGCATTTAATCCTGGAAAGGCATGGCCAACGCCATCATGCCTCACTGACAGTAAGGTAGGCTCTGCGTTTGAAATCACGGGAGAATTTTCGCATTCATTTCCTCTAATCTCATCACTGAAAGTAGAAGATGCTGCAGGAAGTATTTGACATGTCAATTGACGCTGATTTCCTTGGCTCTGGACGCACGAACTTACCACTGCGCAACCACATGCAAATTCAAAACTCTTGATTTTTCTTTTGACAAACTACAATCTATTGACAAGATCCCACTGGACGTGCCAATTTGTTTTACTTAAATTTTTGTTAATGTTTAAAATAAAATGTGGGTGTTTCAATGTCACAATTGTAACGTCAAATAAAATTAAAAGGGATAAAAGTAACAAATAAACATATAAATGCAAGGTTCCAGTGGTGAAATAAATTGCAGAAATTGTAACAAACAGGAAATTAAAAAGAAGATGAAGGAAGAAACATGAACGTAAAAGAGAATAACAAGTAAAAGTAGAGGAATTTTATTAATAAAAACTGGAAAGAAACAAATTACAAGTGTTTGAGTTCAGAGGAATTACTTCAGATTCTCAATTTTACTCTGTGATACCAGGGAGGTTGAGAGCATTTTTGAGTCTCCAAGTGTTTTCCAAGAAGAACTGAACTGATTACAATGTTTTTCTAAAGCTCTATTTATAGACTAGCCTAATATCAGCTAACAGTTACTTTTTGTACACCACTTGCAGAAATTTTGAATTGCACTCGTAACTGTTCCCACACTTATTTTCTTGACGACTGTCATGTACCCTATTTTAATGCTCCATGTTGATAACTGCTCCTGCATATAGCACGTCCTATAATTCAAGCTTAATTCAAATTTTGAATAAAAATTGTTTTTTTACTAGTGAATTAGAAGCTTCTCCTAATATATTGAATATAGTTTCATAAATTAATAATAATATTATCTTATATTTATTTACTTAAAATAAATTATTTTTTCTTAACAATAAATCAACTACAAATTCCCACTGTTTAGCCACCTTAAACACTTGACCACTACAGAAGCTCCTATTTATTTATACCTTGCCTAACTGCATGATTCTCTTTTTTTCTCTAACAAAAGCATGAAGTCAAAATATTTTAACACTCATCCTGTCATCCAGATGTATTTTCTGATTCCTGAAAATTAAGAGCGCAAAGTACTTAATTAGATCTTGAAATGCCTAATTGTTGTTGTTATTGGAACACAAATATTAGACAAGTACTAGACAAGGAAGCCATTTAGTTTAGATTTGAATTCTCTAAAGTTTGAATTTAACTTTAAAGAGTAAAGTGTGATTTCTCACCATTGATTTTATAGGTGGGACCAAAAATAAATATGAAAGAGACTATTCAAGGGTAGAAGATTACACTTTATTCTCTAAAGCGAAATTCAAACTTTAGAGGATCCAAATCCATTTAGTTTATATATTTTAACAGGGACGTGTTCATGGATTGGATTACATATCTACAACGTTTATCCGAATCCGAATCAAAAATTGTGGATATAGATTTGATCTGTAAAGTTATCGGATCAGATCCAATTCTCACACTAATAGAATCGGATTGTGGGTTTTCTATAGGTATCTGTATATCCGCGTATTTACAAAAATAAAAAATAAATAAATAAATATTCTTTCTATATTTTATTTCAACTAATAATTATCATATATGTTGTATTATTTTAATTTATTATTTAAAAAAATATGTTCAATATTATTTTAAAAGTAAATATATTTAAAAAAAATAAAAAAATGAATTTTATAATTTTTTAATAAAAATAAATTTTTAAAAATGTTTTTGCATTTTACAGATATATTCGGTCCGATGTACGGATCGGATCCAAACTTAAAAACTGTGGATATTGGATCCGATCCGATTTGATAATTTTAGTGCAGATCGAATCAAAATTTTGACTATATCAAATCCGATCCGCATCCACCTCTATATTTTAACGTAGTATTTTTGAATTTATTATTAGAAACAAAATAAGAACATTGATGGCAATGAAAAATAGAATAAAATCTATTGAGAAGAATTGGCTTGAAAAATAATTAGAGAATAGTGTATTTGGAAGAAGTAATAGAGTGTGCAAACAGGGATTCTCAATGGAAAACAAAAATCAGAGCGAGGGTAGCTAAACTAAAAATTTGGATTGAAAATTTAGATCAAAAGAGTGAAAAAATGAGAACAAAAGAATGATTTAAATTTTAAACAGTTTCAACAAGAAATAATATTAAAAAATATAAGAAAAAGGCACGTTAATGAAAAAAATAAAATAAGAGAGTTAGAAATGATCAGACTTACTTAAAAATATTTAAGTGAAATGATTACTATAATAACATAAATTCATTTTTACATTATTAAGTATAATTTGATAAAAAATTATATATATATTTAATTATGTAACGTTATATCAATAAAAATAATAATTTTTTATATTAATAACATAAATAATTATCTAAAAATATAGATATAATTATGAAAGAAAGTAAAACTCCAAATAACTGTGAGGTTCATAACTTCACACACCATCAGAGACCAGAGACTAATTCTTCTCCTGCCGGTAGCTGCTGTGTGCTCTTCTCTTCTCCCCAATCCATCTCGCGACTCCTCCCTTTTCTTTTGTGCGGAACGCGCCGCTACCTAAATCTTACGGCGGCCTTTCTCGCCGGCCACGCCGACGTCCGTGTTCCATTTCCGTGCCGCCTACATCAGCCTTAGGTCAGCCGGCATCCACCAGTAACTAACAAGGGCGGTCGTGTGTGCTCTCTGCCTCTCTTTTGACTGTTAACTTCAACTGCCCTTTCTTCCAATAGGATGTCGTTTTATCGCGGACTGTCACGGATTTCGAGAAATCTCAGAGGCGGCGGTAGCTTCAATGGAAGTCGGTTCCATAGTCTCCAATTTCTTGCTTCTCACAAACACCACTCGTCTATGGGCTCTACTGAAAAGGTAAATGTCTTTTTCCTGCTTTCGACTTTGCTTCGTGTTTGTAATTAGGATCTAAAAGTAGTTAATTCCTTTGAATCAACTCATTGGAACGATTGGAGCCACGTGTAAATTTGGAATCGGTTTATGTTTTCTGAATTTTCTATTATTATCAATAAGCATAATCATAGTGCTTCCACAATGTTTGGTTTCAAAATCGCAATACTCTAATGATTAAATTATTACTTCCAATATAAGATGGATTAGGCACTTCATACCTAGATGATTATTGTAGGTTCATATTTGTTCACTAGTTTGAAATTGATATGAAGCAAATCATGAATAGTGGTTCTTGCTACAGGAGTCAGGGTAAGTGGCGGGTTAGACCAGTGAATTTATTTAATGCTTCTTTTTAAATTGTGAAGTAAGGGGAAATGATTGCGATTTAAAGAAAAAATGAATACCTAGCTGAAAATAGTTATGTTAACGAGAAGGAATTTTGAATTTACCAATTATGGAGATTTATTTTAAGTGGTTACAGTTTGTGCTAGTTTTAGAATATTATGGCTGAGGAAGATTGATGCTATTGAAACTTGGTTGATTAACAGAGTAATTGGAGAAATCTACTTTACTAATGCTTTAATTGTGAGATGCAGGTCAGAAGTTTTGTTTTTACAAAGGGTCTGCCAGCATTGCATAGTAGCAGATATAAAATCCATCAACAAAGCCACTCCATTTCTGAGGTTAGTTAATTTATGCACACTGCTATACTGCTCTGAATCCCATTTCTTATAGTTTTAAAGCTATATCATATTTCACTTTCTTTACATAGAAGCTTTTACATTGCAGAACAGAATTCAAAAAATCTGTTTGAGTTGCTACATTATTTGTAGATGTTCTCCAGAGAAGCTTAAACTAGTTCGACTAGTAGAGATTAACTTATTCATCATACCTTTTAAGAATTTAATTGGGAATGTCTCTTCAATCTTACATTTCTCAATGATTTTCACATTCCTAATCTTCTATTGAGACATATGTACTGTTGTTACTTGTCAGGATGAACTTGATCCATTTTCCATGGTTGCTGATGAACTCTCACTTGTTGCTAACAACTTGCGAGCGATGGTAGTTGCTGAGGTATTAAGTTGTTTGTAAGTTTTTTATTTACTTTTAATGCAAATGCTTGGAAGTAACAAAAAATTTCAAAACTTATTTCTGTTTAAAGTCAGGTGTAGCTCATGGTGAAATTGAATATGACAGGTTCCTAAGCTTGCCTCAAGTGCTGAATACTTCTTCAGAATGGGGGTGGAAGGAAAAAGATTTCGTCCAACTGTAAGAATAGTTTTAAGTGTAATCTGATCTAATGGTTATTCTCTTATCCAAAAATGTTTTCTTCTATGTTTTATAATATTGGAATTTGGAAATATTTGGGAAACCTAAATGTTCAGACTGTGCGATGGACAAGGGTTTTACAAACTAAAACTCCAATTTTTCCTTGTTTTAGTATTTCTAAGTATCTAGATGCATTATTGCCATATTTTACTTTATCAATTTTATGTGGAAAGTGGATTTGGCATCAACATGTTTCTGTTGTCCTTGATGCTTTCATATACAGGGTATGGTTGATGTATGTATATCTCTGCAGGTTTTATTGTTAATGTCAACAGCATTAAATCTATCAACACCCAAGCCACCTCATCATTTCGACCAAGGAGGCAGTGTTGCGACAGATCTACGCACAAGACAGCAATGCATAGCTGAAATAACAGAGATGATCCATGTGAGTCCTTCAGAAAATGTGCTGTATTAAATAAATGATACTTTCTTGACAGTGTTGATTCTCTTATGAATAAATAGAACTTACATGGTAGTTGGTTATTGATCTATATTGTTTCTTTGGCTTATGATTGTATGATGGAATTCCTATGAAATATAAAATAGATAAATCAGAACTTATTAAGCTCATTAATTTGTAGGCAGAATTGGAAGAAGAAATGTCTTATACTTAAGTTTGCACAAAGCATGGAATTGTGTTTATGATCTCTGCCCGCAGGTTACAGTTGTTTTAAGGGAAAATTCATTTTTTTAGGCTGAGTGCGAGATAATTTTATGAATGTGTTCTAGGTTTAGCCATGTGTGAAAAGTATTGAAAGATAAGTGTGACCATAAGATAATGCATAAACAACAAGAAAAACAACTCAGCCTTTTTTTCCCCACAAGGTTGAGTTGGCTATAGGGATTACACAATACCATAGTGTTTTGTTGTGAACCATATATCAATTTACACCATTTATAATCTAATTATCTTTTAATAATTTCACCACAGTTAGGTCTTCCTCCTCTTTCATCCATCCAGTCTCCTTTTTCTGGTATCTGTAGGTCTCCTTTGCACATATCCAAATCACCTAAGCTGAGATTGTACCATCTTTTTAACAATATGTGCAACCCCAACTTTTTTTATCACGCATTCATTCCAAATCTTATCTCTTCGTCTTCTAGTATGCCCACCCAGGCACACATCCAATGCAACATCCTCATCTCTGTCACATAGCTACTGTGTAGTTTATTTTCTTGTTCAATTTTTACCGAACAATCTTAACTCCCATATAGCAATGATTAGACAGTTGTGGAGTAAAATCTATCCTTAAGCTTTAGTGGGAATTTTTTATTTTTTTTAAAAGAAATAATCTCAAACAACTTTGATAGCATACCTCCATTTTGTCCATCCAGCATGAATTTTATTTTATTTACATCTCCATCCATTTTGGTTTAATCACTTTATCCATTAATTACTGTTTTTTTAATATCTATAGCAAAAACTTTTCATTCAAGCCATACATGATCATGTTTCCTGGTCTTTCTATTTTCCCTTAATAAGACAATAAAATTACCTTTTGTGGACTTCTGTCTACTAAAATAGCTGCCTCCTGCCACCTCTACTATGAATGAGTTAGTGTTGCTTAAGTCTTTGGGGAGAGTACCCAGTGATATTAACTAGTTGTTTTGTTGCAATTTGACTCTGTCTTTTGCTTGTTTTATTTATTCGTAATGTTAAGTTATTTATTTGTTTTGGGAGTTGGGGGTGGATTTCTGCCAAACTAATGGTGTTATAATTTGCCACAGGTGGCTAGTCTTCTTCATGATGATGTTCTGGATGATGCAGACACCAGGCGTGGTATTGGTTCATTAAATTTTGTAATGGGCAATAAGGTATATTAAGTTGTGTTCATATTACCTGCTTAGTATTTTCGATCTGTTCTCAAATGTTTAATGATATTTCCATAGTTGATACAACTTCTCTGAGATGGTTGCTTTTCTATATTCTTTTTAGGGGAAAGTACCAAAATTTCTCCCCATTTTTGAAAGCACTAACAAAAATACCCTCCACCTTTGATAATGACAAAAATATCCTCAAAATGTTATAAAACGCGACAAAATAACCAAAAAGAATATTATTTTTTTTATAAGTGGAAAACGACTTTTATATTTGGCAAACCGCTTATGTATTTGAACCAAAATTTTGTATGAATTTTCGGATAAATTATTTATAAAGTACATACAAAAAAGGTATCAAAATTCAATCTCTAGATTTTTTTTCATTTTTTAAAGGTACTGTTGGCCATTAACAAAAAAAAAAAAAATTCGCAAAAAAATATACATAGCATAAAATCTCCAAATTTTAAGGATAAAAATGTTTCGTGTTTCTAATCATCCTTGCAAAACGCTGCATCAAAATCTGATCTCTAATGCACATTTTGAGAGTATATATTTAACCTTAGGTATTTTTGTTGCGTTTTAAAGTATTTTGAGGACATTTTTAACGTTAACTAAAGTAAGAGGTGTAATTGTTAGCGTTTTCAAAATTCGGGGCGATTTTGGTAGTTTACCCTTCTTTTTGTAACTTTTGATGCAGTTGGCAGTGTTGGCTGGGGATTTTTTGCTTTCTAGGGCTTGTGTTGCTTTGGCTTCTCTGCAAAACACAGAGGTAAGACCCAAGGCATGTGGCTGATATTTTGTATAGTAAAAATATAAAGTTGAGGAAAATAGTTATGGACTTAACACCTTATATTTACCTAAGGACTGTACTTCTGCAGGTTGTATCTTTGTTGGCAAAAGTTGTAGAACATCTTGTAACAGGAGAGACCATGCAAATGAGTACGACAGCAGATCAGCGGTGTAGGTATGCGTTATATTTGTGACGACTATGCTTCTATGGTCTCTGTACACAGGACCTGTACGTGGGAAGTTTATATTCATTCTAAATAATTTGTACCACTATATCTGAATTACTTATGGCAAAAGTTAGATAGATAGTAAAGTTTATTTGATTTTCTCTTGCACGAATACATAATTAAGGGCAAGTCTTGGACGCGTTTGTTGGATTTCTAACAATCGTTTATATTTTCAGTATGGAATATTATATGCAGAAGACATATTACAAGACAGCATCATTGATTTCAAATAGTTGCAAGGCAATAGCCATCCTAGCTGGCCAAACAGCAGAAGTTGCAATGCTTGCTTTTGACTATGGAAAAAATCTGGTTTGTATACTTGGGTTTTCATTTTTAAGTACATGTTACACTTTTAAATACCGAGTCTTTACAGAAAGAAAGATATTGCATTTAGCCTTTAAGATGTGCCCTTCATTTTATCTGGCATCGGAGCAACATTTCAGCTGATATCTTTTTATATACCAGTCCTTGTTTATTGTGAATGTTTGTGAATTTATTTTTTTCTGGACAGCACAATCTGACCCCCTTTCCTCTTTTGTAGGGATTGGCGTTTCAGTTGATAGATGATGTGCTTGATTTCACAGGCACATCGGCTTCCCTTGGAAAGGGTTCTTTGTCAGACATTCGCCATGTACTTTCAAATACTTCTGATTCTTCATTAGTCCTCAGTTTTTATCTCCAATCTAGTTTAAAATATTTTGATGAAAAGCATATGAATCCACAATTTGATCATTTTGTCAAATGCATTATCCATGTCCATTCTTGTTTCCGATGACTTGATTTCTGCCTTCCTTCGATACTGAGTTCTTGACCCACTATTTATCCAATTTGGTAGGGAATTGTAACTGCTCCAATATTGTTTGCAATGGAGGAGTTCCCTCAGCTGCGTGCAATTGTTGATAAGGGCTTTGACAACCCTGACAATGTTGATATTGTAAGTTAATGTGACTGATTTCATCAATATTTTCTCCCTTCGGAAAGTAATAACTAATAACTACCGTGTTAAGACAAAGCTCAATTTTGACAGTATCTCCATTGGAATAACGTGTAAATATTAAATAATCCTCTGGGCTTAGAACCATGAAAAATACTTGTGCCTATTTTGTCCTATGGTTAAAATTTTAATTAATTTAATTAAGAATTGGGATGCAAATGGATGAAAAGTTTTGATAGCTTAATGTCAAGGATCAACTCTCCCCAAGCTTAACGTATTGCATATGTCCAACTGCCTAGAAAGCACATTTATTTGATAGGTGTTCGTGTCAGCCACTTGAAGACCCCTGTATGCTAACACATGGCACATGCATCCATTATAAAATATCTGATATACCATAATCATTTATGATGAACAAGTGTTCATATTATACTTCTCAATACAACTTACAACTTTAGGCTGAATAGATTATTGATAAGTACCAGGAAGCCTCCAACTATCATATAACGTAACTTAGCAAGAGCAAGTATGCATGTGACATATACCAAGATTCTTGGCACCTCAAAAAGTTTCAGATGCATTGAGCTGTAGCAAGTTCTGCTATGGCATTGAGTATAATTTGTAGTCGTTAATTTGAAGTTCATTTCATTCTTTCTGTGATCATGATATCATGTTTTTGCATCATGCGGGTTGACGTGCAGGCTTGTCATTTTAGCAACAAATATATTAGGGTTATCTTGGAAAGTTCATAGTTATGTATTGTAATTTCTCTTTTTTTTTTTTTTTTTTCCTGCTAACATGTTTAATGTATATTTGTATATTTGCAAATATAGGCTCTTGAATACCTTGGAAAGAGCAGAGGTATACAAAGGACAAAAGACCTGGCCATAATGCATGCTAACCTTGCAGCAGCAGCAATTGATTCCTTACCAGACAGTGATGATGAGGAAGTGAAAAAATCAAGGAGAGCCCTTGTACATCTTACTCAGAGAGTCATTACAAGAACCAAATAAAATGAGAACATTCAGGAATTTTAACAATTATTCTGTTTCAATTTTTCAAATTTCTATACTTGTTCCCCCAAAATTGAGGGGAAATAATTTGTTTTAGGACCAATTTCGTTATTCATAATGTTCCTTAGGTTTAATTCTTTTTTAAGGCTTGATAGTTTCCCTCTATTTTTAAATAGGCCTTTATAATTTTAAAAATTTTGTAATCAGAAACTCCTATAGTGAATAAAATATTGTAATCAAAGTCCCTTCAACCAAATGATTGGTATGAATAATGTCACTTCAACTTCTAACATCTTTTGCTCTATCAAATGTCGGAAATTATATTTTGTGGCAGTGGGAGTTATGTTTTCCCACAAAATGATGCATTTTAGTGTTTCACATGTATAGGGTACTGCAGGAATAGAAATGACTATTTCACTTTTTCAATTTTTAAATTTTTAAAAAATAAAAATTAGTAGTCATGATGAAATTGCTCACTCACGATTTAGATTTATCCGCTATTCTGGAAAAAGTTTAGAAAAACCCCAAAAACTTTGTATTTCACACAAAACTCCTAATATATATATATATATATATATAAAGTGAATACGTGACTTCTGATATTTTTTTCGTGATACAAGTTAGGCCCTCTGTTAAAATCTATCTTTGGAGTTAACAAAACGTGAATACGTGACACATTAAAATGGTGATGTGTCCGTTAAGTGCTAGCTTAGATTGGCATATTAATGAATCATCCAATCTGACCCTTGACAGTTTTTTAAAAATATAACTTCGTCTCTTTCAATTGCATAGAACATGAGCAAATCCTAAGTGCCTCTTCCTCTTTGCATAGAACCTTAAGTGCCTCTTTTTCCTTGTGTAGAACTCTAACAGTGCTACCACCGTGAGCCATGGAGATCGTTCTGGCACCTACGCGATTCTCTTCTAATCTTGCACAAACTGAACCCAGATAGGTTCTTCCCAAAATACCCTAATTACAATGTAAGTATTGATTGATAATTTTTTATGAAGTTGATTGTTTTATATATTTTTTAAATCTAAAAGTTTATATAATTTTTTGTATTTTTTGCGATCAAAATTTTTAATTTTCAAACACCCATCCCACATTGCAAGTATTTCAAGTGGCTAGATGTATTAGTTGAAAAAAATACTGATAAAAGCAATACTTCCAAGAATATTATTTTAGTAGAAAGGAGATTGAAAGAAATAGAACATAGAAGAAATTAGATATGGAATTAGATTTGAAAATTCAAAACAAAATTGGATCCTAAGATGGTAGATATTACCTCAAATATTTTAGGCTTATAATTTTGGGTATAATTAGTATCATAATTGCATTAGCCTTTAAGACATGCCTTAAGCAGTTGTCATGACTTTATTTTTGACATTTTGCGATAATTATGTTGCTGTGTAATGCTTTTGAGATATAACTAAACCTATATAAGGTTATATTTTTATGTTAATGAATTTGCTATCGCTTTAATCTAAAATCATATTATGTTGAAAGAAATTAGATTATATTATAAATGTGTAATCACATTTTTTGATGGATGAATATATAAAAATTTGGATTGAGGTATGGTCCACATCATTGCAGTAGAATCTAGAATGCTCCCTAATAGTTCACTCAAGTAGTCTTGTATTTTACCGTATTGTTCTCCTTTCCCAATTACTTGTTCCCTTGCAGCCTTTAAGACTCTTGTGATCATCTTGTCATGGAGTTGCACGTTAATACTCTTGAACCATGTGCACCTTAGCCTCTTTGAATGTCAAGTCTGGCTGAGTTTCCAAAACCTTAACCAGCTTGCTTGCAACCCACTGTTGGTCGGCCTGATTAGAACCAAACTTCCTCCCACACATATGATTATTTACAAAAATTTTGATTTGATAGCAATAATCTCTAGAATTATATGAGGTATAGATTAATCACATACATCTATCTTCAGTACACGTCGTCTTAATTCTTTCTAATTTGTTCCTAATATATTGACATTTCTTTTTTTCATAGACAAAGTAATCCTTCAAGTACTCTTTTTTTTGGACATACAAACACACTCACACATATACACTAACCTAGCTACCACTGCTAGGATTCGAACCTGTGTGGCTTTAATTTGAGGCAAATACTTTTGTCACTACATTACATGCCTCAGCCACCTTCAAGCACTCTTTGAACTAGGCCATTGTGTCAAACTCTATATCCAACTCAAAGTACACTTTTCTATAGCCATATCCAGTTTTGTACTATGGCCATTTGTATTTATTACCTCCCTCATCATCTAATGAACCAGGAGAGACAAATGTTTCACTTTCATAAACATACTCCTTCTCTTCTTCAAAATCAATCCCTTCTATAATGGGTTCAACACTCTTAATGTGACTTGAACCCACTTTTATCTTGTCTAGAATTAGGTTAGGCCTTACAACAACCAAGTCCATATGTTGTCTACCTATGTTGTCCCTTGAACTAACTCTAACATCACCCCTCCACTAGGACTAAAGTTGGGCCTAGCACATTTCTTTATCTTTCCCATCAGCACTACCCTTCCCATGACCACACTCATCTTTTCCCTTTGCTAAATTGTTAACCTTCTCCTTTTTAGTAAACGTCCTCAGCTTCATTATGCCTTCATCACCATCAATGTCACTACCCTCATCGTATGCATCTGAAGGAGGCTTGTATGTCTCATCTTTGGAACTCCCGTCATCATTATCAGATGAGAATGAGGAGGAAGAATCATTAACTTGATCGGCAGCTCGACCTAAATTCTCGTTAAATAACAAAGCTCACCAACCGAGTGTTCAAAGTATAAATTAAAATTCCAGACAGTCATTTGCTAATAAATTGTTTCTCAAATCATTTATCTCAGAATCTCCTTTAATCACATGAAGTCCAAATTTTAAATTACGAGCTATGGGTTCTAACCAATACATTGTAATATAATCAGCATATCCTAAACTCTTTAGTAGTTCTTTCAGAAAAAAGTTCACTAAATCTAAGTCCATTGAAATAAATTTATGTATATTTCTTTTCAAATACTACAACACTTCATTATTATCCTTTCCAAGTCTCCCACCATAATTAAATACGGACACTACAAAATTAGACATCTGCAGCAGCAAAAAAAGACAAATTCAGTACCAATAACAATAGTTAATACATTTTAAAATAGTTTCATAATAACACTACTAAAGACTAAAAGCTTAATAACATAATAACAATAATACTTTAATATAATGGACACGTTTTAAATGGATTGAAAAAAAATCTTTACCTCCGAATATAATTAATGTTTTTCTTGTGATATCTTATCTCTTTATTCTGTCATTGTGAATATAATTAATGTTTTTCTTGTGATACCTTATCTCTTTATTCTGTCATTGTGATTCTAATGGCCTAAGCCATGCCCATCATGTAAAATTTAATTATAAACTATACTCCAAATCACAGGTTTCAAAGCATATTCAATGACAGAGAGAAGATTAAAACAAAGTCAACATGATCATACGCAGTGACAGAAAGAGTGAATAATGAAGGTTACCTCCACAGTAAATTCTTTTGTCATGGCGCCGTCAATAGTTCCGTCGAAACCAACTTCTTTTTCGGAGTGAAGCATCATCAACGAATTTTTAGAGAAAGAAGATTAGGATTTTTTGTAATTCCAAAGAACAAAAGAAGGGTTTTGTGTCATCGTGATTTAACATTTCATTTTTTAGTAGAATTGCTAGAGGAATCTGCCATCCAAATTGGTATATTGCTAGAGGAATCTGCCATCTAGATTGGTATTTAACTGACACATCATCAACTTAATGTGTCACGTATTCATCCTCCATTAGCTCTAAAAAAATTATTGACAAAGGAAATAACTTGAGGACGGAGTTAAAAGCCAAGGACCGAAACTTCGTTGTCTTTTGATGTAATTGTCAGAGCCGTTTAAGATTTTTTTATTAAAAAAAAGGCATCGAATGACAATAGTAAAAGAAAATAATAAAAATAAAACTTCATCAAAAGGGAACAATTTGAACAGAATACACATATTTTAAGGTTTGCATATAAGTTTCCATAGAGAGAATAAATTGTGGCGGTTCTCAATTCCATATGATTTCCTTAAGTGGGTCTAAAACCAAATATTTGATTGCTTAAATTAAAGTAGTAATGAACCGTAAAGCTTCATGATAAATTAACACTGAAGGGTGAAGGTGGCTCATCATTCAAATTAGCAAATAGGCACTACATAGTCTTTTTCAAAATAGAGCAACCTCATAACTCATTTCTTAAATTCAGGCAACCACTTTAATAGAAAAACCAAGGAAAGTACAATATGTGCTGAAGAGACGTAAGATGAATAAAGTGGACAAACAAGCATGGTGGTACAATGAAAATCATCAAACAAACATGAGGTTCAACCAAGATAGAGAATAACTAATGTGCAAGTTAAGTAAGATCGTCCTCCTCAAGTTCTTTGGCCTTCAGCTTTTCCTTTACCCTCAAAAGAAGTGTTGTCTTCCAAGAATCCTGCACAAACAGGCAATATTGATTAGCGATATGGAGGGAAACAGATAATCAGAACAAAGGCATCAACGACCAGTGCGATTTAAGGATTTGTTGTCAAATTGCAATGCATAGTATAACAAAAACAAAAGAAATTAATTATTTCCTGAGGTTTCCTTTTCGCATATATAAATGATGAAACAGGTAACTGAGACCATCAGCTGAAATATCTGAACCTAAGCATCTCATAATCGGTATACCAGAAACGATGAAACGGAGAAAGACTACTTTTGAAGCACATCCTGCAAACCCATCCCCTCTAACATTTTCCCCTATTTTGGGATAAAAAACCTTTGGCTACAAAGTTTTTCGTCGAAATCCTACAAATTTCTGGGTCAGCTTACTAATTATTTGACCATTCCCAATCACGGTCACTTGAGTCAAATTCATAATACCCAATATCAAATAGGTGGATTTGAATGGAATTCTCCAACCAAAAAATTTCTGGACGAAGATCCAATCAGGGATACATTAATCGAATTATTTATCCATTTAATTTCTGTAAAATATGGAACTCAGTTATAAAAAGTTGTATTACTTCTATTATAAAATGTGGACACAAAATACATTAGAAATTCATTGGGAAATACAAAACTATTGGTGTACTTACCAGAGGGGTCATGCTATCAAATTCCTTGACAATGGTAGTAAAATGTCCAACATCTTCTTCTTCAATTGCAGAAAAATATAAGTGTAATGACAAAGCAGCCAAATTGTAATTAAACATTACGGTAGAGATGGAAGCTATGGAAAATCCACATATTATAGTCCACTTTAATCTTATCATAAAAAAGTTTATAATGAAATTTCAAAACTGGTACTTTACCGTCAAAAATCTATATTCTCGTGTTCCTGAAAATGTTGGATCCAGCTCCTGCAAACGAAGTATGTAGCCAAAAAGTTGAGCAACTAAAAGATGTCCAGTCTCAAAATGTAAATTATGGAAATTTCTCAGACCTGATATCTCTCTAGTGCATTGTTTATAGCAACGAGATCCCCTTTACAGAGTTCGCAAATACCAGCATTAAGAAGATGTCCTTTAACTCCATACTTCAGCAAGTTATTGTTGAGAGACTGGCGAGCTATGGCTTCATAAATGTCAATTGATTTTTGATATCTGAGGAGTTGCCATAAAACAGAAACAGTTAATATTCGGCTAAACACAAAGGCAACGCTCCGATAAGTTCCCATTTAGAAAATAAGGTTTGAATTTTTTAACATTATTCTTGCAGTTCCTGCTGTAACTAGTGCATAACATACACATCGATTTATGATAGCCCAAATGTAGCTGTGGACTACCATTACCAGCATGCATAAGTGTCAACATAAAACAGATCGTAAAAAATAAAAATGCTAGACATCAGTTTAGTCTATAGGTTTTCCTATATAATCCTTGAAACTTCAGCAACCTACAGTGGATTAAGAAAATGCTGACCTCCGAAAAAGGCTGGAAACCAAATACCCCAGTCTAAATTACTAAACAAATAAAGAAAAAAGTCATGTTGGTAATGGAAACAATATTATTCAAGCCATAACACAACAGTAAAAGAAAGAGAACTCAGAAAGTAAAAAATCTCACTGTTCTAGCTGGGCAGCATATTGAGCAACCTTTTGCTTGCACTGGTTTGCACTAGTTGTAACTTCTTCATTTTGGAAAAAATCAGCTGATTTTTCATAGTAAACAACAGCCTGCTCAATATTCTGTTGAGACTCGTACAATTCAGCAATTTCCTGAGTGTACAATAGCAAAACCAAGTAAAGGCATGTACTTTCGAAGCTTTATCAACTTAATGTGTCCAATTGCACAAACCTCAGAACATAACAAGTCATTACAAAGGGTGCCCAATAAAAGGGATACCACATCTAACAAATCTCCCCCCCGCCCCCCAAAAAAAAAAAAAAAAAAAAAAAAAAAAAAAAAAACAAAAAAACACTGAATTTACACTACAGTGTACCTTCAAATATCTAGCAGCCATGGAGAGTCTTCCAATATCACAGAATAGATTCACAGCATGGTCCAGGCAATTTACAGCCTCTGTATACGATGAAAGGGAAAAAAAGGGAAGAAAAGAAGAGCTTCACATTAAGCATACTACTGCCTTCAATACTAAAAGTGAAAACATTCTTTCACATGCTAGGCAGCCTAGGCTGCTCTATTATTTTTTTCTGAACTTAGCTACATAACAATGAATCCCAATCTAAAAATAGTTAACATGACAAATAATAAATATAAACCCTAAAACAAAAAATGCAAATAGAAATCAAACATAACCAACTTACACATGAAAAACTTAATCACAATATCTGACTTAAGAAAACCTCGAAAGAGTACATAGTGCTTGTTACCTACATGTGAGGTAATGTACGTGTTTTACACCAAAAGAAAACTTAAAAGTGGAATAACAGAACAATTTCTTATGTCATATAATAGCAGAATGGCTGAAACTTCTTTATATGACACCGATACAACTGACACTTAAGAGAAGTAAGAGAATATACAAGGCACAATAAAAAAAAGAAGACAAAGAAGATAAAAGGATTAGGACTAAATTAATCTGTAAAAATCATCTGTTCTTCTCCAGTTCTCCAGAAACAGATTCTGATAACTAATGCCAATAACATTGATTATTTTAATTTTACCAGCAAAATCTTTTGCATACAATGTCAACACAGTAGTATTCTTGCGTTCAGAACCTCAATAAAAAAATTTTAGTTTATATAAATAGTAATGACTAACTTGCATACCATTTATATTAGTCTTTTTATAGCAATGAGCAGCATCGACATAGGCTTGGGCAGCTTCATGTTTACTTTCCAACTACAAGCAGAAAACTACATTATCATACAGGCTTACTGACAAACAAAGGATTCAAAACTAGACAGCAAGATAAACCCTATTAGACGGTGCTCCAAACATTTCGATCCCATTACCTTCAAATGGCAACTTGCCAACCTGAGGTATGTTGCTCCCGCTTTGTCCCCTACAGATGCCACAATAATCGAATAAAGAACAACATATAGAACTGCTTCATACCAAAATATTAGGGTAAGAAACGTTTGCGATTTTCTTCAAAAATACCCCTAAAGATTAGTTTCATTCAATTTTGTCCCTAACATTTTCGATTTGTGTCAAAACTGCCCCAGGAAGTTTTCAATTGTCTCTAAAACGTTTTACATGGAGTTAACTAGAGATAATTTTGACACAAATCAAAAACATTAGGGACAATATTGCATGAAATTAAATGTTAGGGTATTTTTGAAAAAAAATTACAATTGTTAGGGACAAGAAGTATATTTACTCCAAAATATTAAGTCAATTACACCAACAAAATAAAGTGATTACTTAATGCTGATCAAAGTGAAGCTGAGCACAGCAGAATACAGGCAGCAAAAGAAAACATTGTTCATCAATTGTAATATCATGATCATCAAATCTTTTTTTATTTTAAAAAAAGCACCTAGAATATCGTTAAGAATAAATCATTCACTTCTCTTAGCTGGAAAATCTCTAGCCTAAATCCAACCAATTTCTCAATAAATTGTGATTACATCAGGTTCACAAAATTCTCCGATTTTACTTCCTAAGCAACTAATCGATCAACAAAAATCAGGTCAAAACATTTTCCAGCAAAATCTGATTAAACTTATACTTCAACCATTGGTAACATTTCAAATCTGCAATAGGCCATCTCGGATTCAACAACAAGCTAAAGTAGCCGAAGTAACTTCCGATCACCGATCGTATCATCGCAATAACAACACAACCAATAAAACTAACAAAAATAAAAAAGAAGAAAAGAGAGAGAAATCATTTAAAAAATTCTCGGTAAACAAAAACAGACAGAGGTGGAGAGAGACACTAAATCTTAAAAAGACTAAGAAAATAAATAAATGAAAATTGAGAATAATTTAGGAGATGAGTAGAATGGATACATGATTTAGCGAGCTTGAAGGAATTGGCAGCTTTATCGAAGAGATCAGCAGCATCCTCATATTTGGAGCCAAACAAGCCCCAACCATTCAGCTTCTTCTCTGCTTTCTTCTCGTATTCTTCTGCCTTCGATAATTGATCCGCCATTTCCAACGATCAATTCTCACACAACACTGCTACTTTTTTTTTTCTTCTTCTTCTTCCTAATAAGTTGCCGTGAAACAAAGATAAATCACCGAATAAGAGAGAGAGAAGCGTTGGACTCTGCAGAGGACCGAGTCCAAAACTAGCACAACAACGGCAAAAGAAGACTGAGAAGAAAAAGGAAAAAGGGGTTTCAGAAGATTTTTTTTGGTCGAATTCTTTGCTCTTTCTTTTCGGGAAAGGAAAGTAATTTCTTAGTTAAGTTTTTTCTTAGTTAAGTAATTTTCCTTTTTTTTTTTTGCCATACTTTATATATTTTTGGTATTAAAACGGGGCTTTTGGTATTAAAACGGGGCAGCAATACTTTATGTTAATTCTTTATTGTTATTACGTGGGCTCAATTATTTTGAGCTTACACTACCGTTCATAAGCCCAAATTCATGACCTGGAGTAAAAGTGTATTCTCTTTGTATTGTACCCAAAAAAAAGTGTATTCTCAATTTAGGAGTAGCAATCTATATCCTACCCGCGGGTATTCAACCTGGATCAATCCATTCGGGTAGGATTGTTTACGCTACCCGTTGCGAATTGGGTAGGATTGTCTGTGAGTAGGGTAGGGTACGAGTTTAGGGTATATCCTACCCTACCCTATCCACACCCTAATATATTATATAATATATATGTAAAAGTTATATATGTAATAAAGAAAGTGAGTGTTGAATCCACAATCTTTCTCTTATAAAAATTTGAAATAACTACTAAACTAGTTGATAATCATATTATTTTTAATTTTATGTTATATTTCTTTAAAATTTTATTATTTTTAATTTTAATTTTAATTTGAACTTAGTTTTTTATTTTCTATTTTATTAATATGTATGAAATTTGGAATGGTTGAATTTTATATTTGTTTGAAAATTTTTTATTTTTCTGCGGGTAGGATCGAGTATGGTAGGGTTTAGAATTTTAGGGTGCGGGGTAAAGTTAGGGTTGAGAAATTCTCAACTCGCGGGTAGGGTAGGATAGAATTTTAAAAAAGTTTTCAACCCGCGGGTAGAGTTAGGGTAGAGTCCAAACCCTACCTACCCTACCCATTGCCAGCCCTAATTCTCATGGTCCATTTAGTTTAAGTTTTATTTTTTATTTTTACATATTTTCACAAAATTTTAAAAATAAAAATAATTATAAATAAAAAATTCATTATTTATCACTTTAAATGCGAATACAGAAATATACCGCTTTCTGAATATTTAATTGTATTTTTGCTTACATTGGATACAAAAATGAAATATTACGTTTTAGCAATCTTAACATGCTAAAACAAGGCTAAATAGATTGCCATTTTCGCTAAAGGCTTCTGCGAAAACATGGCGAAAAAGAAATTGATGTTTATGCAGTACATGCTTGTGAAATTTGGAAAAATTTTTAAATGTTTTTTCGTGTAATGCTTGCGAAAAAAACAATAACGCTTAAAAATTTATCTATAAATACCAGAACATTCATACAAATTTCGCTACATCCCACTCTCACAATTCTCACATCTCTTTCTCTTTTAAATTTTTTACAAATGACTACTGAATGTATAATATTGGATGTTTATCCGAATCCAACAATTAGACGTAATAATGATAGTGCATTCTTTGAATGCAGTGATTCAATTACAATGCAAACTTGACGGTTGCAGTCATTTCTTAGCTCAAAAGTTTAATTTTGATGAATATGAATTTATTAAGAAGGACACACATAAGAAAAATCGATATCAATTTCTATTTCTGAAGGATATAACTTATATGGAGTTATTATTTAATGTTTGTTTTGAGAAAGACAGTGTTAGGTTAGCAAGGAATTGCTACTCTAATTTTTTCTTCCACATATTCTCTTTGATCACACTTTCTCTTTCTCTTTTTAGTTATTTCTCCTATAGCCTTGAGCAAGAAAAAGTTGATCTTGATCCTGTGTCAAAGACAATAATGAGCTTGACATTCTATATGCTATGGTATTTTTCTATCCCCAAAAAATTTCAGTGGAGGAATTCAGACTAGACTGACTTGCAAAAGTACTCACATATTAAAATGCATTTTCTTGCTATGGTATTCTTCTTTATTTTAATTTTTTTATCTTCACTACTGTTTTGATAGCTGCTGCTATTTTTTGTGTTTAATTTGTTATTGATTCAGTAAATTATTGCTGTTTTGTTTTTGGTTTTGATTCACTTCTATGTTGTTATTTAATGTTTATTATTTAGTGTTTGCATTCTGTTTTTTGTTATAATTTCTAATTTGTTCTTGATTCTTGGTTGGGATACTTTCTACAATTTTCCAAACATAAATTATGGCTAGGTGAATGTCAGAGCAGCAACTGGATCTCATGATACTGAAGCTCCAAAAAGAATCTTTGCCACTTCGGCTCCGTGATGAAAAATCTGCTACATCGCCGACCACCTCCTCTATTGCAAGTTAGCCGTTTCTAACATTTCAAATTGATGAAATTCCTATGGAATCGGGGTTTATGGTTTGGATTCTGTTACTGTAAAATTGATTTAGTGCTTTGATTCTGTTACTTTAAAATTAAGTTTAGAGTTTAGAATTGACTACTGTGAAAATGAGCATCGTTTTTCTACTCTTTTTAACCTAATTTAAATTCTACTCTTTTTTCCCTTAAACTTCTTCTATGCTTACTATTTTGTTATGATTTTATTTCAGAGTAAGCAAAACTTATGTCATAATGTATGGTTTGAAAAGAGCAATAAGCGAGGTAAACCTTTCCCGAAATAAATAAATAATTATTTTTCCATGTTGATGTTTCAAATGGGTTTGTGTTTTCTTGTTTAATTTCATAAGAATATTGTTCTTGTTGGGTTAGGAACTCTTATCTTTTCTGGTCATTATTTCTTTTGTTTGTATTACTATCAAGTGATTTGTAAAGTTTCAATGTAGAATTCTTCAACTTCAATGTTGTTGTTGTCAATTTTTGCGATGTTCACTTATAGCCAAAGTAATGTTATATCTTTAAGAATTATAAATCAGTAATTGCAATATTATACAAACTCAGTTTGTCCATTATCTGTTAACATTCTTATTTGCATTTATTCCTCTAGATGTTTCTTTAGACTATCCAAAGAAACTCTTAACTTGAACACCTGTCTTATGGGTTGTATTTTAGAATTTAGCTTATCTTGTTTTCATGTACAGCTTATTGGTAACTCATAGTCTCATATCTTGAAGAACTAACAATTTCATACTGATATGATATTTACTTATATAATAAATTATATTGAATTCATTATTCTAAAATTTTTTTAAAACTTACCAATTTACTTATAGATCATATATATCAGGAAGTCAAAATCATATATTGACTTTTTCTATGGAATTAAATGATGGTTTATTAGTAACAAATCTTCCATCTTGTTTGTTTAACACAATTGAACTGAAGCACAAGAATAATTGTCAATGGCAGCCTCTTCAGACATATTTTACAATTTCAAATGATGTTTTACTTATCTTTGCATTGGTAGCTTGTTTCTTCCTGCATTATATTTAAATGAAATTATTAATTTGCTTGACCAAATTAATATTAGCTATTATGACCTAGCTATTAATAAGGAAATGCATAAGAAAAATCACTAGTAGTTATCTTTCTTTCCCTCGTCCCCTCTCTCTGTTAGTAAGCATTATTAGCACTAGGTTTAGTATTATATTTAATTTGCTAATTTTTTTATTCACAGAAAAATCATTATGAAGGTTAGGGAGAACTTAATCACACATTGTGAAGATCAAACACTAGAGAGTAAAAATCATCAATTTGTGGAGATGATGGGGAGTCTATTTGCTATTGTAATATATCAAATCTCTTTTGTTTATGCTTAGATATTGTTATGACTTAGACTCTTATTATGTGATTTTAAAGTGTCTTAGTTTATTTGACTTCTAAAATCTTTTTTTAGGTCACAAACATGTATGAATCTTAGGTAGCGTTTGGTAGTGAGACAGAGACTGAGAGACAATGACTGAGAGACAAAAACTAAAATAAATCTCAGTATTGTGTTTGGTGTATAAGTGTACATAACTGAATTATGTCTCAGTATCTTGTCTGGTTTGAATTAAAACTAGAGACCAAAATGTTTAAATTTACAAAATTACCCTTAACCTTACAATGAGACCCTAACCCCAAACCCAAATTCATTTTTTCAGAAATGCTACCTTGGTGCCCTAACCCACTCCAGACCCCTTCTCGTCTCTTCTCCCCAAATCCTCCGGTCTTTTCCGTCGCCGGCAGAAACCGCGAGGACTACCGAGCGACAGTGGCACGTCTGTCTCCAGCGATTCACAATCGCGTCTTCAAGCGTCTGACGGTCCTATAGTTGCTGCAGTTTGCATGCTTCTGGGTCTGCGCCGCCACCATCGTCACCGTCTCAGAGCTGTGTCTCTTGTCTCGGGTCTTTGTCTCTCAACAGACTTGGTAAGTTCATGAGTTCAATGTTGATATTTGGTTTAACATTTGTTTAAAATTTAATCTGATTTAGTATAGCCATTAAATTTATCTTATTTCAATTGATTTTCTTCACATGATTATATGATTTCCAATTTGCTTGTGCTTAAAGGCTCACTGTTGTATTGCTTTCTGTTGTGGCAAACTGAATCAAGATGCTTCTTCTTCACAATGATAAAGGATTCAAGCATAATGAGTTTTATTAAATCAGATTATTGTGATTGATGATGCATTATGATGCAACTTCAGTTTTAGAAGAGATTACGATTTTGAGTCAGATAGATTAATGTTTGATTAGTATTAGCTTGGTTTTGCTCTTTGTTAAATCTTTGAATGAGAATTCACATTATGTGTTCATGGTGGTGAAGTTTAGATCTTTGGTATTATATTTTAAGAATGCAATTTTATTGCATTTGGACACGATTTGATTCCTAATCTAGATCAACAGATGCTTGAGCTATTACATCGTTTTGTTAGTTTACTTCATTGAATATTTTTTCCCTTTATCCAGGGACGGATTTACTCAGCAGCTAGTGGGGGCAACTACGCCCAGTGAATTTGAAAAAATGAATTAGTAGTTTTTAGTGAAATGTCTAATTTGTCTCCACCATCCAATTAATTTTGACCCCACTCCCCACCCTCTAAATCCCTAACCGGCTAACCCTTCTCTTTCTCCCCTTTTTTAAGTTTGTTCCTCTGCTCCAGCCTCCAACCTCCGCTTCCAGACTCTAGCCCTCCAGAGTTACTACCGTCTGCCGCCACTCGCCCACTCCGCCAGTTTCTCTGTCGCTGTCCCGTTCAGCCTTTCTCCTGCATCGACTCCGTCGATTTTTCCTTGCATCGCCGCGTGCCCGCATCTACTTCTACAGCTGCGTTCCTTCAGTGTCTTCTTCTTCTTCTTCCTCGGTCTTCACAGCTTCAATCCTCGTCTGGTTCTGTCTTCCCGTTCCTTCAGTGTCTGGATCTGGTTCTGTCTTCAGCAGTTCAGGGTGCGAGATGTCGCTGGTTCTACCGCTGGGTGCCTTCGTGCCTGAGTCCTGGGTGCCGTTGGTTCTGTCGTTGGGTACTGCTTATGATTTGTGTGGTTCTGCCGCTGCATACCTGCGTTCCTCTTCTGGAGTTCAACCTTAGACTCTTGCCTCTTGGAGTCTTGGTAATAATTGGGAACCCAAATCAACCTATCAAGAGTGGTAAATACCAAACAATTTTCAAGTCTACCTTGTAACTAATTAATTATAGCATATGTATATTATGAATAAATAAGCTTTGGGGTGGGGAATGGCCGAATGAAGATTTAGAATAAAGGAATGGTTTGTGTAACATGGCATTAGTTAGGTTTTAGCCTCTTAGGTGGTATTGTGTTGGTTTTCTTGTTAAGTTGAAACAAAAAATTATGAGCAACTAAACTAAGCAAATCCATTATGTTCATTGAGATTCAAGTTCTATTAGAGTGTTATATTTTTATGTGACTGAATAATAATCAATAGTTAGCACATAGTTCACAATTCATATAGTTAGTTCACTTAGTTGCTTCATTTAGTTTTTATTCTCATTTGCTTCATTATTATTAATTTGATATAGTTCATTAATTCATTTAATTTGATATAGTTCATTAATTTGTTCTAATGTGATTGAATTTATTCTAATATAATTGTGTTCTGATGGAGTTCTAATGTAATTGTTTGTTACTTTGTTAATTAACAATTGTGTTCTAATGACTGATGTAATTGTGTTCTGATGGAATTCTAATGGAGTTCTGATGTAATTGTGTTCTGATGGAGTTTTAATATAGGTTTCATTAATTTTATTAATTGATTAATTTTGTATTTATAATTTTATACTGAACTTCTCAATTTGTATAGAATTGTGAATTAATTTAGGTTTATAATTTTATTCTATTAGTAATGGAGAAATATTTCAAAAGAAATTTATTATTGGAGATTGGATCCCAAAACAATTCATCGACCTCTTCTAACAAGAGGAGGTTTTTAGAATTCGAAGTAGAGAGTCTCACAGCAGATCCAGGACAACGACCAAAGATTTCAACTTATCATCCAAATGACAGAGACAAAGTTATATGTGCATATTTGCAAAAAGATCCTTGTCAACCAAGGGCTCATGATTTTTCGCAAACTGCTTGTGGTTCTTCTTTTCGAAGATTTAATCCTACTTGGTTTGATGATTATGGCAATTGGTTAGAGTATAGTATATCAAAAGATGCTGTTTTTTGTCTTTGTTGTTATCTTATGAAACCTGAGACTGAAGGTGGCGATACTTTTGTAACCAATGGCTTTTCAAATTGGAAAAAAAGAGAGATTACAAACTCATGTTGGGATTCATGATAGTGCTCATAATCAAGCTTGGAAAAAATGTGAAGCACTTTTGAAACCAAAATAACACATTAGTGCTGCTATTGAAAAATAATCTAAGCAAGCTAAAAAATTATCAAATTCACTTGATAGCCACAATTGATTGATCGTGCTTTCTTGCGCAACATAATGAAGAGATTGATCGTGCTTTCAAAAATGCTCGTGGGAATCTTAAACTAAGAGCTCCCTCAATTCAAAAAGATATTGTAAGAGCTGTTGCAAGTGAAATGAAAAAAGTTATTGTTAATGATCTTGGGGATGAATTGTTTGCTGTTTTGGTTGATGAAGCCCGCGACATTTCTATTAAGGAGCAAATGTCAGTTTGTTTAAGGTATGTGAATAAAGAAGGGCAAGTTAGGGAGCATTTTCTTGATCTTGTTCATGTTTCTAATACTAATGCTTTATCTCTAAAATTAGCATTGGAGTCATTATTAGAAACATATAATTTAAGTTTATCAAGAGTACGTGACCAAGGATATGATGGTGCAAGTAACATGCAAGGAGAATTTAATGGTTTGAAAACTTTGATATTGAAAGAAAATGCTTATGCTTTCTATGTACATTGCTTTGCTCACCAACTTCAGTTAGCTCTTGTAACGGTTATAAGAAAACAAGTTGAAATTGCTTTGCTTTTTAATTTGTTAACCAATTTGTGCAATATTGTTGGAACTTTGTGTAAACAAAGGGATATGCTTCGTGATAGTCAGATGACTAAGACAACTGAAGCATTACAATGTGGAGAAGTTGTTAGTGGATGTGGTTTGAATCAAGAAATAGCTTTGAAAAAAGCTAGAGATACTAGATGGGGTTCACACTATGGAACTATACTTAGATTAATTTCTTTGTTTCCTTCCGTGGTCAATGTTCTTGAATATGTTGAGAAAAATGGAAATAATTAAGAACAAAGAGTTGAAGCATGTCTTTTATTGAATGTCATTCAATCCTTTGAATTCATTTTCAACTTGCACTTGATGAAAAATATCTTGGGAGTTACTAATGAATTATCTCAAGCATTAGAAATGAATGATCAAGATATTGTAAATGCTATGGCATTGGTTAAAGTGTCTAAGCAACGGTTGCAAACTATAAGAGATGATGGTTGGTCTCTTTTACTTGACGAAGTCTCATTGTTTTGTGACAAATATAATATTACTGTTCTAAAAATGGATGATATATTTGTGTCACAAGGAAGATCAAGACGCAAAGCTCAAAAGATCTCAAATTTGCATCATTTTCAAGTTGAGATATTCTATCAAGTAGTTGATAGACAACTTCAAGAACTCAACAATCATTTTACAGAGGTGAATACTTAATTACTTCTTTGTATAACTTGTATAAATCCAAGACACTCATTTCTTGCGTTTGATAAGGAGAAGTTAATCCAGTTAGCTCAATTCTATCCATTAGAATTTTCTTCTACTCAATTTTTGGCACTTGATAGTCAACTTGAGAACTTCATACTAGATGTGTGTTCTGATGATCAATTCTCAAACTTAAATGGGATTGGTGCACTTTCTTAGAAATTGGTTGAGACTCGAAAAAATATTGTTTATCCATTAGTGTTTCTTCTTTTGAAGTTAGCTTTAGTTTTGCTTGTAGCAACTGCATCAGTTGAAAGAACTTTTTTTGCTATGAACATCATAAAGATTCGGCTTCACAACCGTATGAGAGATGAATTTTTAAATGATTGTTTAGTGACATACATAGAAAGAGAGACATTTGATTGTATTGAAAATGAAAAGATTATTCAATCTTTTCAAAATATGAAACCCAGAAGAATAGAATTTTAAATTATTTATTATTTAAATTATTATTTTATTATTTTAATTTGTTAGTTAAATAATTTGAGGAATAATCAAATTTTATAATACTATAGTATAATTATAAAAGTTATTATTATTATACTATATATATTTTTCTGCCACTGATAAAATTTTCTGGATCTGTCACTGCCTTTATCCCTTGTGTCAAAGGCTAAATGTTGACAAGTTAATGGTAGGAATTATGTGAATAAGCATGGAGAAGATTGAGTCATGATTCTAAATATGCATTATACTACACATTTTTCTTAAATTCAATTCCTGATCCAGCCACCTAACCAAATGAAGAAGGTATAGAGATAGAGTTATATTTGTAGTTAATGACTTATTAAAAAAAGTTATAGATAGAGTTGTATTTAAGCTACTTCTTTATTTAAAAAAATTATGGGTTAGAATTAAAAGTAGAAATAAGATTTAATAAATTTGCCAAGAAGAGATAAAATAGCTAAAGTAAGTACAAATCGAAAGGAAAGGAAGCAAACACACGCACGATAAAAATCTTAATCTTCTGTAGTAGCTTTTTAGGCCTTGTGGTAATTTACACATATCTCCTTTCCTTTTTAATTTTTATTTGATCATTCACAGTGACTTCATAGAGCAATGGGTACAAATTTGTACTCCAACAAGATCCAAAGTTAAAGGAGAAGCTGGTGACTTAAACTTTTCATATCAATGTGCCAATTGTTAAAAGGCAAGTTAAAAAACATTGCCTTTTATTAACTTTGGTGACATTAAATTCAGTGCTTCTTAAGTTTTGATCTTCATATCACATATTATAAGGAGATACTTAAATTACTTATATGATTTTCTAATGCAAGAAGCTGTGAATGTATCACTTGGGAACTTATTAACTTATCCTTTGTGAGAGCTCTGTTACAAGTCTCAAACAGCATTGCCAACCCGGATAGAAAATATTATGCCTGTCCTATAAGACGATGTGGATGGTTTAGATGGACAGGTCCAAGTATCCAACATTCTGAAGTTGTAGATGATCGCTCTTGTCATTTGAATTGCAATTTAAAGTTGATCAAACAATTTGTAAAACTCCATAATGAAGTTGTGTTTATGAAATTGTTAGCGTTCTTTCAACTTTTTGTTTCTGTAGTCTGTATTGTCCTGATCATAGTATTGTTGTTTAAGTTGTAATTTGACATTTGAATTGAAACAGGCAAATGACAAATTGTATAAATTATTTTCTTTAATGAAATACCAAAAACTACCCAACGGCCGTCTGGGGTGAATTTGGTAGTACTAATATCCTGACTATGACCCTTATATGTATGAATGCATCCCTTCATTGTTAAAGATCCCTTTGTATGTATGTATGTATGTATGTATGTATGTATCCCTTCATATCCATCCGGTATTGTTAAGATCATGGCTTTGCTGCCACAAACAATAACATAAGTTGCAACACAATGCACATGACCCTTCTTAAGCTAACTAATGATCCACCAGTAGCCATAATCCAAGGTTGATATTTTTATCATTCCCTCCTGTTGCAAAAAGGCGGCATGCCTTCTTTCCTAAAGAAAGCACATTATCATCACCATAAAATATCTACACTCATTCACTCCTCCTTCGCCACTAAAAAATCCTCAAGACAAGATACAAAGCTCAAATCTTTATACCCACTTTGCATTCCCTAACAAGCATTTTCTCAGGCCAAAAAACAAAATGATATTCCTCTTTATATCATATTGAAATAGACCAAATAATTTTCCAGCAAAAAAATCAAAAATTAAAATAACAGTCAACTTATATTGAAATGTTTTGTGTCAATAACACAATTAAAACCAAAATATTGTACTAAGCATCAACGCACCTACTTAATACATACCAAAAGAAAAACACTACCACAATATCCAGCCAAATGTATACCAAATATAAGTTATACCTTAAACCACCTAAAGTATACCCATCTAATGCATACTAAAACCCTATAGTTCCAACATAATACCCTAAGCAACATAACAAGTTTCGATCACATGACAACTTCAGATAATGGAACGCACAAGGACAATCTTATGTGAATCTGACAAGCCCCAGAAGTGAGCACACAGATTCAAACTCTCAGCAAACTTCAACACTATCTTCACCACCTCGTCATCATCGAACCCAAGTTATGTAAGTTTCTCACCGACCTTAAACTTTTCATTTACACCAACGATGACATCAGCAAGTAGTTGGGCATTCTTCCTTTGGTCAACGGAAGATTTCTGGATATGGTCAGCCATCCCCTCTAAAACATCAGCTTGCTTTCTCTTCTTCCCATATTGCCTTGTGCTTCCTCCACTCGCACTAGCTTTAGAATGTGAGGCTTGTCCTTGTACTGCTTGCCCTCCGTCAATGTCTGGATTTGGAGATATCTCAGAGTCATCAAATCTAATTGCTTAGTTTTCAGTTTCTTTATTAACATGTTCCTCTTCATCAAAGCCATTAACTGCACCTGCTCCCGTGGCTCTATCCTTACCGACTATACCCTCCAACCGGTGAAATAGAGAAAAGGGCTTGCCAGAACTATAGAACTTGGTTGGATGTGCCTGCGAAAATAAAAACAGAATTATAGTCAGTATATAAAAAAAGATAAAGTCATTCAAGTAAGAATAACATTACACAGACCTTCAACCATGTATCAAGGACATCTTTGCTGTCAACTTCGACACATTGTTTTTCATTATTCCAACCAAATCTACTGCATGCAAGCATGTCTGTAGCCTACTAATACTTCTCCTTCAACCACTTATGTTTATTCTTGCAATGTTTCGCGTTTAGGGTATCCAAGGAAGGCCTCCAGCATCTTCAGAGCTAGTTTCTCAAAAGTTTTGAGTTTGAATTGACCACAATTAGCCATCTGACCATCTACAACAAACTCCTCCATGAAGCCAATAAAAGCATTAGTCTCTTCATCACTCCATATGCGTTTGTTCTCCATTATCACCTAACAAAATTAACATAAATAACCACAAGCAAATACAACAAGTGTAAACCCTAAACTACAAACAAATACAATTGTGAAAAACAACCATAAACGGTTTTAATAGCCACAAACATTTTAAATAACCACAAACAAATAATTGCTATTATAAATAAAAATTTGCTATTACAATGTTTCCATTCACAACAGGTTTTACAAACTAAAATGCAGCTATTACAATATAAATTAATCGATGACAACACTCATTAATTTGCTACAACACAAATTAAGCTATTACAACTTCATACGACTAGTTCGTCACTCTTCATGCATCTCAATTGCTATGTTGTCACACCAGTGTGTCCACTCGTTCATATTTTCAACCACATCAATCATTTCATCCTGTGCTTTATCTCCATCAGGCAAAAATTCCTCCAATATGCTACCTTGCTCCTCCAGATCTATATCCATATTCTTTCGAATAAAGTTTTGCAGCAAATAACAAGCAATAATTATTTGACTTTGTGTCTTTAGAGGGTAAAAGCTAGGGCTTCTTAATGTTGACCATCTCTTCCTGAGCAAACCAAAGCATCACTCAATAGTATTCCTTGCAAAAGAATGAACCCTATTAAAATATTCTTGGTAATTGCGAAGTGCACGTGCTCCTTGGGCCCACTCTCTAACATGATATCGAGTGTCTTTATATGGTGCTAGAAACCCAGGATCATTTGTGTAACCAGTATCAACTAAATAGTAATTACCTATAGACAAGTAATACAAACAACTTAAGCTTAAGTATCGTGAACTTAAGCTATATTTATAGGCTTAAATCCAAAGATGGCATGATTATCGTGGGATATCTTAAGACTATTACGACGAGTGATTGTATCTCGAAGTATTCGTGAATCAGATGTCGATACCTCCCATCCACTGAGTACATAAACAAATCCTATCTCCCGGTTACACACTCCTAAGACATTGGTACATATTTTACCCTTTCTTGTTCGATATCTTGACTTTTCAGACTCAGAAATTGTCACCTCTATATAAGTGCCATCTAATACTCCCAAGCAACCCTATAATCCATAGAAAGTTATGATACTCAGATATAGAATTCTTTAGGCTGAAAAATAAATCATACACATAATCGAGTAAGCTATACCTTAAACTTTCTCCATGTGGGGTCAACATAATCCTCTTCAACTGATGTGGCCTTGGCAAATAAAATGCTTTGAATACGTATAATAGCCTTTAAAATCTTATTAAAATACTTACTAACTATTTCTCTGGACTTACAAAATCTAACCTGCAAATTACGTTTTTTTTTTTGTGATGCACTAGGATAATTAAGAAAGTTGCAACTTGCTTCGGCAAGCTTACATGACCATCCTCTTTAAGTCCTCGAACTTGGAGCAACTTACACAAATTAGTAAAGGCATTTGTGTTCATTCTCAACTCTCAAATACAATTTCTATCACCCTCGCCAACAATACGCTCTAAAGCCTCACATCTAGTTCTAATATTCATTCTTCTGCCTAACGAAAGTTGTCCACTACTTCTATCCTTAAAGTAAACAAATAATATAAGAACAAAAAACAATATCAAATCTTCATGCTTAGATCTAATCTCTTCATAAAAAGACACGCATCTCTTAATAATTTTCGATCGCTCCATTTTTTCCTAGCAAAGTCATTACATTAGAAAATGCATAAACATTCAACTTAATCTAACACTTCTCATGCAAACTCTTCTTTATCTTCTTAGAAGCAAAAAGAAGAATAAGAAACTTGAAATGCACAAAAAGATAAAGATAACAAATGATATAACTGTGTATATTCTTCATGTAGCATAATTAGGAAGAATGATTTAATAACATGAGCACATAATCTAAAGTAATATAATGACTTAGTTAACTAGGACAAATTTGACAAAAGTTTGTTTCTCATTCTCACAGACACACATATATAGCTAGGCATTATAACCATGCTATATCAATATTATTTAATCCTGTGTGAGAGACAGAGAGAGAGTGATAGACCAATATGGTTTATAACAAGATCAAGAAGATAAAATTTATGCCGTTAAATCTTAATAAATATTAGAACAAACCATCATATAAATTTTCAAAGGGGTCATACATGTATCTAGCTATGTAACTTCTTATATAATGACTTTCAATCATGATCATCCGTGTGTATATAGAATTAAGCAGACCATAAATATCTTACTCCTGTTAATTATAAATTACGATTCATTCCCATGTAACAGATGGCATTAATAATTCTAAAAAATAGATCGCAAATCTCTGAATATAGGACAAAGTCACAAAGACAAAGAATTTCTTTAACTTTAGTGCTACTACTTCACACCATTAAGAAAATAACAACAAACCAAGCAAAATAGTAACTTGTCTCTTTTCAAACTTTAATTTCTCTAAATCAAAGTAACCAAACAAAACAAAAGTTTAAGATTTTCTGAGTACAAATACACCTTTCAAAGACACAAAAATTTGATTTAAGCATTACACAACAGTAATTGAATATCAAGAGAAGAGAAAAGTCCTATTGATAGGTCATGACCAAATCCATAGATTAGGGCACAACAAAAAAAATAAACGGAATTAGTAAATTAAACAACATTTGACTACAAATAACCTAGGTCACAACAGTTAGGACGACGAGTTGGTGGTTGACATTGACAGCAACAGGGGAGAGGTGGCAGCTTGGTTCTTTGAGTGTTGTCCTGTGAGAGAGAAAACGAGATGAGAACATGAGGGCTACGAAGATGAACTTGAAGATACTAACTCACTTACCTAGCGGTGGCTACGCCAGCGGCGAGGAGGTGGCTGTTCTTCAACTAGTGATGAAGAGGCTGTAGTGATGTCCTTGAAGAAGAATGAGAATATGAAGGAGTCAGGAGGGTTAACAATGAAGCCCTGATTTACATTAGGGTAATATTGGAATTATTGAATTAGAATGGGAATAATTTAGGTATAATTTGTAATTAAAATTTCTGTCCCCATCTTTAAAATTTTCAGTCTCCATTATCCCTACTTTTTGAAGGTACTGAAATACTGAAATTTTGAAGACGGAGACATAAATTTAAGTACCAGTCTCTAGCTCAAAAAACATAATACTGAGTCTCTATCCTCTAGTCTCTGCAAACAAATGCTACCTTATAGAATACGTTATAAATCAAATGTTCAATTAGTTTTCTTTAGTGATTTAATTTAAATAGTTGGAATATTAATTTCAATGCAACATGAGAAAACTACTGTAAATAAAGAAATATATAACTACAAAATACCGTTGTCAAAAGTTACAAAAGATAATGGTGTTAAAGCTGTTGTCAAAGGAAGCTACAAAATGGCAATGGTATTAAAACCGTTGCAAAGAAAAAACAACACCAAAGGCAACACTTTTAAATCATTGTCTTTGTGAATAATAAAACTACAACAGCTTAAAACTGTTGCCAATCTAGTTATGATTTTAAACCGTTACGTCGTAAAAGAGATCGATTCTAAATCGTTGTCTATCTAGTAACGGTTCTAAACCATTTTTTTAAAAATAGTTGTCAAAACCGTTGTCTATGCCAATAACTTTGGCAACAATTTTTTTTTGTTGTCGTTGCCTTAGGTAAAAAACTGTTGCCTCATTAGCATTGGTAACAGGCGCATATACCACAGGTCAAAAACTGTTATCAAACCATTGCCTAAAATTTTAGAAACGGTTTTTCGATTTATAACAACTGTTTTCTACCGTTGCAAAAACCCCTGTTTGTTGTAGTGTATATTTTGGTTACAAAAATTACAATGACATGTTATAGAACAATGTATCTAAAAAAAGTACATAAATAATTATACATCTACTAAGAACTTTAAAAAATACACTAGTTTTTAAAAATAAAAAAATTCAAATACATAATATTTTTAAAAAATGTTTAATTACTCTGCAGGTCCCTATAGTTTCACTGAATTTTCAATTAGGTCCCTATACTTTTTTTTTCTTTTCAATTGGGACCCTATACATTTTTTTTTCAATTTAGTCCTTGTTAACGTTAAACGTCAAAAAACTGTTAGTGAATTGTGAAATTACTTGTATACCCTTAGGGACCTAATTGAAAAGAAAAAAATATAAGGACTTAATTGAAAATTCGATGAAACTATAAATATTCAATGAAAGATATTCCTATAATCCCTATTTCAATGATTCTACGACATAAAAGATATTCTTATAATCCCTTTTATTTTGTTACTATCATTATTTTACTTATTTATATACAAATTGTACCAAAAATACCTTCTCTTTTTTTTTTTGACTTTTAAAATACCTTAAGAACATTAAAAAAAGAATGGATAAAATGAAACAGAAATAATAGCAAAAAGTTTCTCCTGAATCTAGAGAAGGACAATTATTACATTTCAAGCACCCATCCAAAAGCTTTATCTGTTTTACGATCCTTCTTCATTGCCAGGGAAACATTCATTCAAGTGGGAGCAATCTTCTTCAAGGATTCCGGGCATACGTTACATATATAGTTAAAGGGTGACCTAAAATCAAGAGACTATCCATAAGAGGATAGAAGAAGAGAAAAACTTTGAATGGAATACAAGACTTTCAATTAGTTGCAACAGATCCATATATTATTCTGTGATAGTAGCTTTGTTACACAGATATACAGTAGTACAAGCACATTTACAAAATGACTTGATCTTATTAGCAATGATGATATCAATAATTATTCGTATTAGTCATAGTAGTAATAAAGCATTAAAGCAACAGTGGCAGTAACTACTTAAAACAAAATCAAATACATACTATCTAATGCCTCTACATCCAGTAAAATATATGACATCTAGCAAATTCATAACTCAGTGGAGAAATTTTCAAGTCGCAAGATAAAATACATGCGATCTCTTAGATTTTTTGGCAGAATTGGAAACTGCATCAAATCCAACATAAGCAAAGAAGACTACAGTAGCTTCAGTAAATATGCTTTTTCTGCCATTCAGAGAAAAGGGAGACCAGTTAGAAACATCAACCTCAAAAGCTCCAACAAGAACAATAACTACATAAAAAAAAGAAACAGAATCCTAAGAAACCAGCATCATCACACTAACGACAATCAACAATAAACAAAATTCATAATTAGCAAAACTAATTCATATGTCAATTCATCACATATATTCATATATTTTTAGAATTGGACAACTGTAGTGAACAAATAAACTAAAGGAGTTGTCAATTTTTAGAATTGGACAACTGTAATCAATTTTTTGTGTATTGATCTGCATTTGAGAATAGTGATAAAGCTTAATCACAATTTGTAATTCATTTCTCTCTAATAGTAAAACAAAATTGTTGCTATGTGTGCGTTTGTGGTAAATAATATATGGTTCATGATTGAAGGCACAAAGGGTACCACCTTAATATATGGTACAACCAGAAACTAACTTACTTGTTCTGGCAGATCGAGTGTACAAGCAGCAAGGCGAGGCAAGGCGCGGCGCGACGCAACGAGGCGTGGCAACGTGAGGCGAGTCCTGCCGAGTGGCGAACAGGGCTTCGACGGATCAGTCAGTGAAGATCTTCAGAAACCGACATAGGCTTTGGATGAAGATGACGGACTGACGGCTATGGATGAAGACGCCGAAGTCTATGGATGAAGACGACAGACCCATGGAGGAGAAACGCACTTTACACGATTTTCAGAGAGAAAACTTTACACGCACTTTACCCGTGGGCCCGTGGACGACGCAGAGAGACGACGACCACCCGGCGACGGACGATGACGCCGCCGCCATGGAAGACGGCAGCAGAGTGCGACGAAGGAGAAATCCAATTGGAAACTTAGGAGAATAACTTAGGGGTAGTTAGGGTTCTCTGAATTGGGGGACAAAATATAAAGGGTACTTTTGGTATTTAAAAAAAATAGAGGTGTTTTTAAGTGGGTCTTTTAATCTAATTATGAGAATATTCGATTTTTTAATGGAATATTCCGTTATTTTAAACAGTTTTATCACGGTAGGGATTAAATTAAAAAAAAATTAATGTATAGGGACCCAATTAAAAAGAAAAAAAGTATAGGGACGTAATTGAAAATTCGGTGAAACTATAGGGACTTCCAGAGTAATTAAACCTTTAAGTGTTAAATTATATTTTAAAGTTTCCAAACACCTTACTAATAATGAATTTTTTAAATAAATAAAATAAATATTTTATTTACAAAAATATGTAATTTGTAGCTTTTTTATCAATTTGTACTCTATTACTTATCTCGTTTACACAGTGTTATTTCATTTACACTGTAAACAAGATACGATAGACCAAATTTTCAGTAGCTATAAAAGGAGTTGCAACCATTTGGATTCTTCACAACCATTTCACTTATTCTCTTTTAGTTTTCTTATAAGAATTTTTTTAAATAAATAAAATAAATCTTTTATTTATGAAATATGTAATTTGTAACGTTTTTATCGATTTGCACTCTATTACTTATCTCGTTTACAGTATAAACAAAATAACATTATGTGTATCTTATTTACACTGTAAACGAGATAAGACACGGTATGTGAAATGTGTCTATCTCGTTTATAGTATAAACTATACACTGTAAACGAGATATACACAATGTTATTTCGTTTACACTGTAAACGAAATACGGTATGATAAATTTTTAGCAGCTATAAAAAGAGTTGTAACCATTTGGATTCTCCACAAACATTTTATTTTTTCTTCTCTTCCATTTTTCTTCCAAAAATTAAGAAAAAATGTCTATTAGTAGTGGGCATGTAGTTGTAAGTGTGTATCCCAATTGTCATATGAGAAACAATGACATTGGGGATGATATTTGAACGTGATAATCTCATTCTGTTGCACACTCAGCGAGTAAGTTCTTTGTCCGAACGAAAGAATCTGATATTGAGGAGCTTTGGTCCTAGCGGGAGAAAAAGGTTGGAAGGGTTGGATATAGGTTGCTAGCACTGATGGAAAATTGAGCTTTTTTGGTTTCGTCTGTTTTGGCTCCATGGTGAAGAGCATGTGCGCCTCATGTTTAACATCCATGGGAGAATTATGGCGGAACAAGTGATTGAGCTTTCTGCGGAGGTTGGTGATGTTTGTGGTGGTGGATCTGGCTACTCAAATTTTGTGATGATCCACCTATTGCACCACCTCCTCTGCACTGGTGTGCTAATCTAGTGGAACACATGGACGTAGATGGTGAGGAGTCTGATAGGAAGTATGTTACCGATAGCAACGATAGTGGTTCTTCTGAAGATGATGAAGAGGAGGAGTTTGTCCCAGATACACCGGTCGACACATCAGTTCGGTATCTTCTACCTGTCCCACACCCAACTCTGGCCTTATCAACTGTATCCAGTCACTATCATACGTTGGATTTGGACGCAATGCATGAGAATACTCCTTTTCCAACTTGGGTGGAGATGATTACAACATAGATATTGGCGAGGCCTCTAGTAAAAAATAAAAAACTGGAATAAGAAATCTATTTCAAAAGTAAACATTTAAATGTCGAAATAAAAAAATAAAATTATACTAAACAAATATTCCACATTTCATAACTCAATTAGAAATAGAATAATTAATTTTTAAAGGTTGACCGTTCGAAAAAATATATCGATTGTTCGTAAATCCCATTAAAACATTGAATAACAGTTAAAAAAATTTATCTACAAAACTATCAGCATTAAAATTAAAAATATAGAAATCAAATTAAATAAAAACAAAATGACACAACGGTTTACTTAATAAATTAATTTAACTAATAACTAAAATCATACATATCCATTAATACTGACTAAGAAAAATTATCTACCAAATTATCAAAATTAAAATTAAAAATATAGAAATCAAATTAAATAAATAACAAAATGCAATAAATATTTACTTAATAAAATAATTTAACTAAACCTTAAAATATACCTATCAATTAACACTTATTAACAATACATTTTACCACTTAATATATACTATATTTATAAAAGTACACTAATGATTCTATAAATATATACTTATTTAACTTAAACATGAAAATAATAATACTAACCTAGAAGTTGATTGCTTCAGCGATATGTCACGTCGCGTTCAAGCGGTTGATGTCCTCATCCCGTACATCTGCGCATACCATAATCTTCGAGTATTTCGATAATATGATTAAAAAAAACTAAAAGTGGGAGAAAAATAAAAGAAATAAATGAAAAGTGAAGTCAAATGGTGTTGTAAACGAGTTCTATATATAGGTGCGATTATTACTTATCTCGTTTACATTATAAATGAAATAAGGACCTTACACACGACGTGTGTAAACATCACACGACCACATTATATTGTGGCTTATCTTTTTTACACGATAAACGAGATAAATCATAGAATGTAAATCAATAAAATCGTTATAAATTATATATTTTTGTAAATAAAAATTTTGTTTATTTATTTAAAAAAAACTAATAATCCTTACCATCCTTTTACGTAATCAACGAAAATATATAAAATAGATAATATTTATCAAAACTTTTTTACATATAATAATAATATAATTAATAAGTTTATAAAAATAATATAA
>NC_029781.3:17109872-17113466 GCF_000817695.3 Arachis duranensis | reverse complement strand
TAATAGTTGATTTTAGTATATATTATCTGTAAAAAAAAGCTAAAAATATGATAAAATATAAAATAGAGAGTAGTAACACGTTTTAAGTAACGTGTTTAAATTGCGCATATAGTTCCATTTCAACTTTCAAGCATAATTTCATTTCTTAGTCCCTAGGTTCCACCACCAATTTTGGACCTTATCCACCGCTACTTCACCGCCGAGATGTCGCCGGCGGCGGGTGTCAACGTCCCCCTCCTGCCGGAATCCACCGGATCCTCTACTCAACCGGCGTCAGTCTCTGGCGCCGTCTTCAACGTGGCGACGACCATCGTCGGCGCAGGAATCATGTCGATCCCGGCGATCCTAAAGGTCCTCGGCGTTATACCTGCGTTTGCCATGATTGCAGTGATCGCAGTTCTCGCTGAAGTGTCAGTTGAGTTTCTGTTGAGGTTCACGCACTCCGGCAAAACGACGACGTACGCCGGCGTCATGAGAGAAGCGTTCGGAACCTTCGGAGCACTTGCCGTACAAGTTTGTGTCATCGTCACAAACGTTGGAGCCTTGATTCTATACCTAATTATTATTGGTCAGAATTTAATTCAATCTAATTCCTTTCTCATAAAAAAAAGATAAGAAAAATTGAGTGTTAATTACTCTGACTTACTTAATTAATGAATGAAATTAACTCTTATGCTTTTGTTGTTTATGAATGAAAGTAGTGTCCTAAAATAAGTGCTAAAATTGTACCTTTGTTTTTTTTAATAACTTATTATGAAGTTATGATATTAAGCTAGCTTAGTTTGAGTGGTGAATATTTGTATAGAGAAGCTTGGTTTGTTTATTTAGTTGATTTTAGGTCAAAGAAAGGTTTTTATGAGTAATGAGTAGTAATTGTTTTTCATTTTATCATTTATTATCATTATTATTAATGTTTGTGGGTGAAATTTGGAGTGGTGAAACAGGGGATGTGCTATCTGGAAAGGGAAATGAAGGTGGAGAAGTGCACTTGGGCCTTCTGCAGCAGTGGTTTGGGATTCATTGGTGGAATTCCAGGGAATTTGCTTTGTTCATAACCTTGGTCTTTGTTATGCTTCCATTGGTCTTGTACAAACGTGTAGGTCAGTATTAAATTAATCTTTCAAAAACTTAGTTATAACATAATTTTTTGATGTTTTTGGTGTTTTGAAATTTGCAGAATCCTTGAAGTACAGTTCAGCAGTGTCAACTTTTCTGGCAGTGGTGTTTGTTGCAATATGTTCTGGGATGGCAGTTGTTGCAGTCTTGCAAGGAAAAACACAAACCCCAAGATTGTTTCCTCGCTTAGATTACCAAACATCCTTCTTTGATCTCTTCACGGCAGTTCCAGTTGTAGTTACGGCCTTCACATTTCATTTCAATGGTACTTAATTAGTTACATGGCCTATTCACTACTTAGCATGTGATGTTTGGTTTTGATAGTTGCCAAATTTGCTCTTTTTTTTTAGAACAAGCTTAGAAATATTTACCTTGCTGATTATTTGGTATTGGCCTATTTGGTGTAATTGATGTATACTGATTTGACATTTCTTTGCAATTTTATTAGTTAGGCAATGTATGCATATAATTTAGTTAGTTGATTTAACTTGCAGTGCATCCAATTGGGTTTGAGCTTGCCAAGGCATCCCACATGACCAAAGCGGTTCGACTAGCCTTGATGCTCTGTGCTGTCATATACTTTGCAATCGGTCTATTCGGGTACCTCTTATTCGGAGACTCGACACAATCGGACATTCTGATCAATTTCGATCAGAATGCTGGTTCTGCAGTTGGTTCCTTGCTCAATGGTGTGGTCCGCATAAGCTATGCATTACACATCATGCTGGTGTTTCCTCTTTTGAACTTCTCCCTGAGAGCCAACATAGATGAACTCCTCTTCCCCAAGAAGCCTATGCTTGCCAATGACAACAAAAGATTTGTGATCCTTACTCTGGTGCTTCTAGTCGTCAGCTACCTTGCCGCCATAGCTATTCCGGATATTTGGTACTTCTTTCAGTTTCTGGGATCCACAACTGCGTTGTGCCTTGCCTTTGTTTTCCCAGGAGCTATTGTTTTAAGGTATTTTATCTCATTATCTTATTGGATTTGTTCATTTATCACACTATAGGATAGCATGAAGTGCGGGCCACACACTTAAGTAAGAACTATATTCCATTATATAGTAATAGCTAATAAGGTGATAAGTCTCAAATGAATATATGAAAAATGGGTCATTAAATAACTATTTTTATCTTATTGTTTCTTATTATACAAATACGATGGGACCAAAAATAAGAACTTACATTTAAAATGTGTAATCATGCTATGTGTACATTAAAAATCAACCATTAAATTAATTATGATATAAAATACATATTGAAATACAAAATATCTATTAAAAATGAGTTAAGTAATATATATATTTATATATGTACATAATAATGGATTTGGTAATATTTTTTTATATCCACACAGTATTTTTACCGGAAGTGTTAGAATTGATGTCCTACTTTTGTGACAAAAAATATTTTTTCATTAAATACAAGAAAACAGAAGTTAGATCTGAAATAGAGACAACAAAATGAGAGACCTACAATACAAACATGTTTGGGATGCAAGAATTGTATGCATAAATGATAAAAGCACATTTTTCATGCATGAGTGAATAAAACTGGTTAATCACATTGTTTGTTTCCAATTTTCAGGGATGCTTATGAGGTATCAACGAGAAGGGACAAAATTATAGCACTAGTTATGATTATACTAGCTGTAGTAACAAGTGTGATGGCCATTTCCACCAATGTATATAATGCTTTGAGTAGCAAGTCATGAAGTTGCTACCGTCTCCTTTTTTTCTCTTTAATTCTTTTTCTCCATTGCTATTTTTTTTTTTTTTTTTTAAAAAATTTAAAATTTTAATGTATTTATTTTATATTTATTAAATAAAAATATTTCAAATTATTTATTAATAATAAATTTATCATGTGTTTTAAAAATACATATTAGTTAAATCCAATAAAAAAATTAAAATTCCAAACAAAATTGTGTATCCTTCATTCCTTTTATATAGTGCCGTGCAAGGTTCTCGATACCCACGACTTCCATGCACACCTGCTTATTTTTTAATATATATTGAAGAAATTTGTTTATTTATCTAAAAATCAATATTATCGTTTTAGTATGATAATAAAATTCTAACAAAAAGTTATGATTGATTACTTTTCTTAATTTATTATGACTATACTTATTCACAGTTTGAATATCGAAATGCAGAAGAGATATAGAATATTAGTTCGTCAAAAGAATGTTTTCAATTTTTTTTATCTTAATTGATTTTATAAGATACTGGTCACATAAAATTTTACTTGTTATATAAATTGTTTTCACGTTTTTCTTAATCGTATATAAAATTATATAAAATTAATCATGTTTATTAATCGGTCAATTCACATTATAATATTTTGTCTCTTTCAGTATAATTGTACCACTGCCACGTCATAAAGAGTACCCTTATCCTATCCAAAATTGGCATGGACGGCACACTCTGCAGATCTAACATGATTACGGGAATAAACACATTCAATTGAGTCTCTAATG
>NC_029781.3:17108983-17109799 GCF_000817695.3 Arachis duranensis | reverse complement strand
TACTAATAATTTTTAAAATTAGTCCCTGGCCAAACCTAAAGATATATGTCCATATATTTGTAAGAATTTTAAGTTGATATATGTTATTTATAAAACATAGGTTCTATTAATATATTTCATTATTTTTTATTACACTACTCTATTAACAAATTCAGAAAAGCTCTATATCCATGTAAAAATTATATGGATGTTATTCAAGTATTTTTCACTCTACGCCCCCACACACTCGTTTATCTACACACGCCTCATATAATATATATAACCTAATCCTTATTTTGCGTGATTAACCTTTTTCAACGTAAACTTTTTCATACAACGTCAACCTCCTCCTCCTCCTCCTCTGTAATACCCGGTCTAACCGAAATTAATCAAATAATAAGTTAAGTAGGAGCGAATATGGGTGGAAGATTTGGCAATTGGAATTTGATGATTTAAATATGATATCTGGATTCAGTGAATTTTTCCGAGTCGGAAGACATAGTTTTCTGCGTAAAAGCGCGCAGTGGAATTTTGACCAGCAGTACCGGCTGAGGCCTGTCTGGTACTGCAATTGAGAAAATTGATTATGAGTAAATAGGATTAAGAAATGAGGAATTATGATTAGGGAAGGTAGAAATATTTAAAGTGCGCTTTGGAGCGCTAATCTTAAAGGTTTTGGCCCAAAATTGGGCCAACGGACAAAAATAAGTGAACTGAGCCTAAGTGGGCCCAAGACCCAACATATATAAACATTAGTTATGAGCATTTCAGCTCATTTTACCCTAAAAAGAAGGGTTGGGGCGCTGAATTAAGAAGAGAGAAGAGAAGAGAGAAAAC
>NC_029781.3:17108372-17108871 GCF_000817695.3 Arachis duranensis | reverse complement strand
AGGCCACGCGTCGCTCTTCTCATCCTCTACAATTCTATCTAAGTTTTGTGGTGAGTATTCCATTCATCTCTGCCCAGTTTTCGATATTCTCCACTGTTACACGTTTTTGGGTGGTTAGTGTTGAAATCTTGTGATTTTGGGTGTTTAGGGATACTCCAACATGGATTCCAAGTGGGTTCTATCCCTACTTCATGGGCTGAGGTAAGAAGTGCTCAAACCCTTGTGATTTGTCATTTTTATGAGCCCTAGGTTGATGTATGTATGTGATATTGGTTATGTTAGTGTATTTGATGATCTTGGTGCACAATTGGGAGATTGGTGTTGCTTGAGAAGCTTTGGTGAGGCTTGGGACTAAGGTTGGTGGAGACTTCTAAAGAAGAGGCTCAATTGATTTGGCTATAAGAGGTACGGTTTAAGTTTCATTTAAGTACCGTGTGGTGTGATGAGAATTCCTAGGCTAGATGCCCCTAGGATTAAGTTTGGATTGTGTAAATGGTTG
>NC_029781.3:17106493-17106820 GCF_000817695.3 Arachis duranensis | reverse complement strand
TTATGATAAATGAGTTAATTATGGAGTTTTGAATGAATGTAACTCTGATACCTGGGTAGTAGTAAGGGTTGGGGTTCGTCCCACTTGCTCTAGGTTAATGTTTGAGATTTGATAACAATGAGAATTGATAATATGAATTGAGATTGAATGAATATATGCTTAAGATACCTGGGCAGTAGCAAGGGTCGTGGTTCGTCCCGCTTGCTCCGGGTTAATGCTTAAGATACCTGGGCAGTAGCAAGGGTCGTGGTTCGTCCCGCTTGCTCCGGGTTAATGCTTAAGATACCTGGGCAGTAGCAAGGGTTGTGGTTCGTCCCACTTGCTCCA
>NC_029781.3:17093060-17105884 GCF_000817695.3 Arachis duranensis | reverse complement strand
AGTTTAGGATGCTTAGTGAGTTTTTATTGCAGTGCATTGTATTTATTTGGCACTTTTACCGTACTAGGAACCCATGGGCCCGGGGTTCTCATTCCGTATATATTTCTTGTTTTTCAAATACAGGTTCAAGTGCTCAGAAGTGAGCTGCGGTTCGTCTGAGAGACGGCGAAGATATTTATTTTCTCTACCTTGTGTTTTGCTTAGAATCTCTCCATCTTTGTTTTGAAAAGATTATATTATGTATGGAACTCTTTTGGAACTTGCGTATATAGTCTCTTATGTTTCCTTTGGGAGAGATTAGGATGTACTGTTGTCAGTTACTTTCATACTGTACCCTAGCCGGCCTAAACTTCGCGGGTCGCGACTAGTGGCTATTACTTATGTTATATATATCTATCTGTTATCTATCTCTTAATCTCCTTTATGCCTTGTCCGTATATCGCTTTCGGCTTCACAGTTTAACTTTTCGTTGTTGAAACGTGAGTGTTACGTCTTCGCGATTTTATTTCCACTCTTTTCAGGCTTCTCGATTAATACTCCTTTCGAAATTACCTATATTTATATATTAAAAATCCACCTGAGAGTCGTACCACCGTAATATCATTGACTTATGACTCGAGCATAAGGATTTGAATATTAGGGTGTTACATCCTCCTCCTTCTTCTTCTTCTTCTTCTTCTTCTTCTTTTTCTTCTTCTTCTTCTTCTTCTTCTTCTTCTTCTTCTTCTTCTTCTTCTTCAAACTGATTAAATTCGTTGCTCTCCTTTATTCGCATTTTTCTTCTCTGCATTATGGATTTGGATTGACTTCAACGTAATTAGCTTCGTCATTCATCTTCTTCTTCGTTTTCTTCTTCGATATGCACTTTTGAATTGAAACAATGAATGAATCAACTTCAAATCAGTTGAATGAATGCGATTTGGATAATTCTTCCGAAACATATCAATTTGATGAGGTTTGGATTATTGAATTTTGAATCTAATTCAATGGAATGAAATTGCTAATTTTATTTGAAGTGAATTGAATGGACTGAAGTGATCTATATCTGAATTGCATTGAATTGATTTGATAATATGTAACTGTGAATGTGAGTAACTGTGACTAACTGTGAGTAATTGTGAGTAACTTTTCGGTTCGGTAAGTACTAAAGAGTTGATTCACCATGTGCATGTTTTTGGTTCGGTATGCAAAAATGAGTCTAAAAAAAATTAGACAAATATATTCTATTTTGTTCCTTAAGCACTATATAATTGTTTCACTGTAATTAAGGTTTTGGTTCATCATGCAGACCAGCTGTGTTGTGGATGAAAAATTTGTCCCAAAGGTGGGAATGATTTTCAAGACACTAGAAGAAGTTGGAAAGTTCTACAAACATTATTCCAAACTTACCGGTTTTTCTACCAAAATAAGGAACACGACTCGAGACGCAGACAAGATTAAGAATCAACTAATTGTATGCCCTAGAGAGGGGAGGTGGAAATCAAAGATATCTCCAACTTTGAAGACAAACCCTTCAGCTGGGTTAAATTGTCCGGCCAGAATTTACGTACACAAAATGAAGGATGTTGGTCTTTGGATAATTTCCAAAGTTGTTTTGAATCACTCACATCCTTGTTGTCCAGACCAGGCTGAGATGCTCAAACAACACATGGAGCTTAGCATGTTCGTGCGCCGTAGCATCGAAACCCACGAGGAAGTCGGAATCAGACCGAGCAAAACTTACCAATCATTTGTGGCAGCAACTTGCAGCCACCGTGAACTAAGTTTTATAGAAAAAGACATAAGAAATTACATCACAAGGGAAGTACGAAATATTTCCGAAGAAGACGATGCCAAAGAATTTAGGAAGTACCTAGTTAGAATGAAAGAGAAGAACCAAAATTTCTTCTTTGAGCTCAACCTTGAAGGCGATCACTGCATTAAGCATGCATTTTAGGCTGATGCAAGAAGCAGAGCTGCATTTGATTATTTCGGAGACGTGGTTTCATTTGACACTACCTATAACACAAACAGGTATTCGGTTCATTTAAACATATTTTTGATGTTCAATGAGTGTATATATTTCGGTTCACCATTTTGTGGTTGTTATTTATGCAGGTACAATTTGGTTTTAGGTTCTTTTGTTGGTATGAATCATCACGGTCAGTCGACACTTCTTGGATGCGCGCTGATGAAAAATGAGGACATCCAATCATTCAAATGGCTATTTGAGTGTTGGTTACGTTGCATAGGAGGAAAGGCACCAAAAGGTATTCTTACTGATCAATGTGCATCGATTCAAAGGGCAATTGAGTTGTGCATGCCAATAACAATTCACCGCTAGTGCATCTGGCACATTATGAAGAAGATTCCAAGCAAATTAAATGGCTACAAGGGGCACATCGATATTAAACAAGAGATGAGCCATGTTGTTTGGAACTCGTACACAAAAGATGCATTTGACAGAAACTGGAACGATTTTCTTACAAAGTATGGCCTCGGAGGCAACAAGTGGCTTTCAGGTAATTGAGGTTTCAATTCAAATTATTTTTATGCTCATATCTTTTTTTCCCAAAGCATGCACCGTTTTCGATTCACCAGACCTTATAGTTTCGGTTTGGTATGCAGAGCTATACGAGGATTGCCATATATGGATTCCGGTTTACTTGGATCACCACTTTTGGGCTGGGATGAGAAGCACGCAAATGAGCGAGAGTATGCATTTATTTTTCAACAAGTTCATCACATGGAATAGCTCATTGAGACAATTCGTGAAGCAATACGACAGTTGCCTAGCAAGCAGAGAGCAAGCAGAGAGAGAATTTAATGCTGCAGATTTTCACACCGTGATACCGTATTCAACAAAATCAGCAATAGAGGCACAGTTTCAGCATGTATATACCCATGAGAAGTTCAAGCTCAATTCAGAGGTAAAGTGAATTGTATCACAAGATCAATGCATTCCACTCTAGGTTTCACAGCATATGAAGTAATAGAGCAAGTTTCCAACTCCACATTCAATAAGTTTGTCATCACCTACGATGCAGTATCACGAGATGTAAAGTGTCATTGCTTGCTGTTTGAGTCTTGGGGCATATTGTGCCGCCATTCCTTAAGTGTCCTAAGCTTTGAGCGAGTGGATAATGTGGCACCGAAATACATATTGGAACGTTGGAGCAAGAACATAAAGAGAAGTCATACACACATTAAGAGCAGCCAAGATGAACCTCTATTGGAGCCAAGAAGTAAGAGATTTGAAGAATTGGTGTTTCAGTCACACAATATATGAGAATTTGCATCAGAGTCTGAAGAGTTAACCCACGAAGAAGCGACATTAAGCAATGTGAATGACCTTCAAGGCCCACCACGTGTCAAAATAAGAGGTCGGCCCAAGAACAGACTTGGATCAAACCTGGAAAAAAAGATCTCAAATGCCATGAAGAAAAAGAAAAAGACAGCTCCAAGTGAGGTAAAATTGACTTGCTCTTGATTAGTTAAAAATTCAAATGTTTATTTTGCTAATACATAATTATGTCTTTTATAGTTGAACCTTTTAGACTCCAGATCATCGATTCAGTCAAGCTCCACTCTTTACAATACACTAGATATGAATTATCCAAGAGAGGATTGTACAAGTTTTAGTTTTATTAATGTAAATTTTTGTTCACCCATGAGTAAATTTTGGTTTACCATGGTTATAGCCGGTTTAATTTCTGAATGTTTATAGTCTTTAATGAATAGTCACTTTTTTTGTGAAATTCTATATTGATATATGCAGTTTTTCGATTCGTCTTGTGTATTAATTTCTAAGTTGAATAATTAGAATTTTTTTTGTTCATGGTTCAGAGTTCAGAGTTCAGGGTTTAGGGTTTAGGGTTTAAAGTTTAGGGTTTAGGATTTCAGGGTTTAGAGTTTTAGGGTTTATGGGTTCAAGGTTCAGTGTACAAGGTGTGTTTCAAACTTTCGGTTCACCCCGTGTATTAATTTCGGTTCACCGTGTTCATGGTTGAGGGTTTAGGGTTTAGGGGTCTAGGGTTTAGGGTTCAGGATTCCGAGTTTTAAGGGTTTAGGGTTTACAGTAGGGTTTAGGGTTTAGGGTTTAGGTTTTAGGGTTTAGGGTTTAGCATTCAAGGTTCGGAGTTCACAGTTCAGGGTTCGGGTTTAGCGTTCAGGGATCAGAGTTCAGACTTCAGGGTTCGCGTTCAGGGTTCGGGTTCAGGGTTTAGGGTTTACGTTTTAGGGTGTAGGGTTTAGGGTTTAGGTTTTAGGGTTTTAGGGATTTAGGGTTTATGGGTTCAGGGTTCTGGTTTTAGTGTTTAGAGTTTAGGGTTTAGGGTTCAGTGTTTAGGGGTTCAGTGTGTTTCTACCTTTTGGTTCACCCAGTGTATTAATTTTGGTTCACTATGTTATTTTGGAGTTCGAATGTATTGGTAAATACAGTGATTGCAATCACTGAGAACTTGGAATAAAACAGTAGCCAGACAGTTCCAACATATATATAAATTAACATCTCAGATGAGTAATCCATCTTGAATCAAATATAAATATTAACAATTTATACATACGTTGATATTAAGAATAGATATATACATTAACATTGACATATATACATTTGAAAGAAGCATTGTTTGCTTTTTTAACAAGTTAAACAAAATATATACAACTACTATATGCATTGTTTGATACATACATTGACATATATACATTTGAAGTAAGCATTTTTTACTTGTTAAACAAGTTAAACAAAATATTATTAATTACAACTATTATATGCTATTTGCTATCTAAATCGCCAGATGTGTATTTACAATAAGGGCTGGAGAGGAAAGCAGATGGCTTGGAGAGTTTTATTGCTTCAGATTCTCAAATCACTTGGTCTCTGATTTTGTTCATTTCATGAAACAGAAGATTTAGACTGTATCTGAACTCATCAATATCTTTCTACATTTCAATTGAAATGAATTAGTTACATAAGAAATGAACCCAAATGAAATAAAAACAATATCATTCAAAGCGCTAATAATACTGTAAAAATGCAATCACAATAACCCTAAACCTGAACACATTAAATATCAACTAAATCAAAATCACATTAAATAACAACAAATTTCATTCAAAGCCTTAATTATACTGTAAAAATACAATCACAGTAAACCTAAACCCTGAACAAATTAAAAGGAGGCCACCAAACCGAAAAATATTCACTTGGTGAATCAAAATTATAAGAGCCACCGAACCGAAAATTGTTTATATAGTGAATAAATGATGATCAAATTTCAATCAACAAGAATAGTATTTCTGCATGGAAAAGAACTATTAAACAGAGTAACAACCAACTTCAAAGCTCTAGTTACAATATCAACTTAACTGAATGAAATAAGAAAAGAAAGAAGTTTATTAATTTAGAAAGTACTTACTTATGTCCAAGCTTTAATCTCTTCCCGCTTTTTATTTTTTGTAGATCTATTATTTCGAACCATTTCATCACGTATATTCCACAATCATAGCTAAGCAAAAATTGAGTATAATACGATCAATAGTATATAAAATAAAACACATTAAAAATAGCACTATAGAAGAGAAAGATTCTTACTTTGTACGTTGACCATTCAATTGGATATACTTTGCTTCCTCTCCCAGTCCATCCTCCATTAAGGGTTCCGCCCCATCGTACACCATCATCTGGAAAATTATTAAATCCTGAAAGAGACAAAAAAAAGTAAATAAACAGAATCAACAACAGTGAACCAATCTTCTCTCATGTACAGAATAATTTGAATAATTTACAAGAAAATAACTTACAACAAATTTGTTCAGTTGCTTTCTCGAATCAGGTATATTTTCTGGCTCATTGTTGATAGGGTCAAGGACATATAATTTTTTTGTTTACATCAGTAATCCACAACTACCAATGCCCTCCATTGCAAATTGGGACAAATAGCTAAAGGTTCGGAAAATTATAGAATATTTCAGTCGAAACAATAGCAAACAAGAGAATTATCAAAGAATTTTTAGATATTACAACTTACAAATGGATGCGATGCAAGTTTTCTTTTGTCAAGAAACTAGCGGTGGTGGGCATACTGCTCAATATCAAACCTGTAGGCTTTGTTTGTACTCTTGTAAATGTATTTCACGCCATGTGTTCCCAACATAAAATTCTGCAAAATGAACATCAGTTAAATCACATTTTCACTGAACCGAACACAAATCATATGCTGAATAAAACGTGAAAAACATTCAATCATCAAGAGAAAAGTTTTCTTAATGCAAAAGAACTCAACAGAAGACATAAGAATCAGGTGAACCAATATTAACATTCTGACCGAACCAAAAAGTAATCAGCAGTGAATAAGAAATTTAGCTTACCATAATATCCAATGGCACAATATATATTTGTTCCTGATACCGCTTAGTTTTTATTTCGTTGAGAATCATGATGTGTATACTAACCACCTACAGGATGAAAATTTATGAGATATACTATATAAGAGTGTTTAAAAAAAAATCATTAATGTTAACGCAATTGGCAAAAGATTTACCACGGCATGCACTTGTTCTTCGAGCATTAAAGACATGAAATATTCTCTTAATCCCTCGTAGAGTGCCTCATGTTTCAAGACAAATACTGGTTCATATTCATTGCTACCATCTTTTGTCTATTTCACATGTGTCATCCAATGATAACACTTTTCAATCAGCTCGTTCGTGATTTTTATCTTTTTCTGCGGGGTTTTGTAAACTTGAGCCACTGGTAAGGTTGGTTCTGAAGATGTTCCTTCAGCAATTTTAATGTTGCTGTCACTTCAGCATCTACCACCGCCTCTGCCTGGATTTCAAGCTGTGAAACACTCTCTTGAAAGGGCTGAGTTGGTTGAGATGCTGGTGGATTTATCCCAAGGCTAAAGGAAGGCCTTTCATCTTCCCTTTTCCTAGGTTGAGCAGCACTGCAGGATGATAGATATTTAACAATGATATTAAACAAAATTCATATTAATCAATATAGTGAACCGAATTTCAAACAAATAGTGAACCTAAATCTAAACTTACAGTGAACCAAAATGATATTAAACAAAAATTATATTAAAGAAAAGCAAGTAACATACCTATCAAATGATGACAAGATTAGAGTTTCTTTTTCTGATTGTCGTGCCACCAGAGGTTCTTGGAATTGTTCTTCATCAGAAACTTAATAGACATCGGCATCCTTGAAAAACTCTTCAATAACAGAACTTGTAAGAGACCCTGTAACACCCTACTTTTTGGGTTCTAGAGGGCAGCTATAAGAAACAAAAGAGAGTCCAAAGACAACAACACATTGAATTCATTTTTGGTTTCAACTGAACCATAATTAAACCATATATAAGCAGTAAATATTATCGATATTTATATAAGCAGTAAAACTTACACATCAACAGGTGCTTCTTGTTTGGATTGCTGCGCTGTTGGTTCTTCACAAGGCTGTTGTTGCTGTTCCAGAGGTCTGCTGCATTAAACAGTAAACATTTCTATCATTATCCCAAACTATTATCATATTTAACAATGATATTTAACAAAAATTACATTAATCATTATAGTGAACCGAAATCCAAACATATCGTGAATCTAAATCCAAACTTATAGTGAACCGAAATTATATTAAACAAAGGTGATATTAAAGAATTTTATACTTACACATTAACTGGTGCTTCTTGTTCTGATTGCTATTGCACCGGTGATTCTTGGGCTTGTTGCTATTGTTCTTTGGTAGGGTTGTTGTATTAAATAGAAAATAGTTCAATAACAACCATTAAAATTAATAAAAAGAATTTTTATGTGAAACTTACTCTTCATTAGAAACTTCATACACATAGTCATCTTTAAATAAGTCATCAATTACAGAACTCGTAAGAGACACTGTAACACCATGTTTTTTAGCTTCTTGAGGGCAGTTGTAATAAACAGAAGAGAGTCCAAAGACAATAACACATTGAATTCATTTCTGGTTTCAACTGAACCATAATTAAACCATGTATAAGCAGTAAACATTGAACAAGATTCATGTGGTGAATAAATATTTATTAACTTACTCATTATTAGAAGTTTGTTGTGTTTCCTTTTGTGGACGAACATAGATGAAGTCATCCTTCATCAACTCTTCCTGAACTGAACTTGGGAAAGACAATGCAAGAGGAGGTCTAAGGAATGTAAACAAGGATAAATTTAATGTTGAATAATTAGAATTTGTTTTGAAAAAATAGGAATTCGCACATTGAAAAACTCACACTTCCAAAGCTTGAGAACGAGTTTGTTCTTGAAACTCAACGATTTGTAGGTCAGAATCAGGTGTAGCTCTAGTGACATTTAAACACAATTTTCTTGTGATTAATTAAACAATAATTATTAACTAAATCTAAAAGAGTAACATAAATATTTTTAACTTACACTGGTGGAGTTTTAAGAGTCTTTCTTGGAAAGATTTTCTTTTTTTCTAAAATATTTAACCGTGCTATCTGAGGTATTTTTCCTAAAAAAAAGATAACAAATTAAAATTAGAAACCAAGATTAAAAGTAGAGGTCTAAAAACACATTAAATTCATTTTTTGGCAACCACCGAACTGAAAATACAATATGCAGTGAACCAATTTACCTCGTATTGCTCGCAGCATTTACAGAAGGTGTAGAGCTTCCTTGAGTCTGCAAGAGTTGCTCACTATCCATATTTACAGTCGGCACTCTAAGCAAGCTAAATAAATATTAATAATTGAATCTAGAGGAATTAGAAAAGGTTGTAGCAAAAGTAAGCAAAGTAAGAAAAAGAATTCGGGAATAATAAACTGAATCTTATGTCTGAGAGAATTCATTTTGTGCCTTTGGAGAGTCAAACAAATCCGGAGCAACGTTTGCTGACTGAGCTCCATCATTTCTTTTCTTTGATCTTTTTTCTCTTATCATTTCCAATGCTCGCTTTCTTCTTTTGGCAGCATTGTCTTTTGCTTGTTCAGTTCTAAAATTTCACAAAATAAGTATCAAAGAATCTAGAACGTAAGTATCAATAAAAGAAAATATGATTTGAGAAACTTACTCCTTGTGAGGTTGGGCTGGTGTTTTTGCCACCCTTTCCGGTTGTTTTCTTTTTATTACGGGTGTATTCTTGATTTTATTTTCTCTGTAAAATAGATAAACACATTGAATTTATACTGGAGACAAGACACTAACAATGAAGTCAACCAAACTCACAGACACCACCAAATCGAAATAAATTAAAGTGCTAAACCGAAACTTAGAAGCCCACCGAACCGAAAATAAATATATATGCAATGAACAAAATGTCTCACAGAAATTATGCAATACTTAATCGCTTTCAGATTCGTTTGTGCTCTCTGAATCTATAGGCACATGCTTTGTTTTTTTTGTTTGTTTTTTAACCACCTTCAGTGGTTGTTTTCTTTTCTTTGTTGTGGTTTTTTTATTTCTTCTTCTCTGCAATACATAAGAACAAGCACATAAGAACAAATTTAAGCAAATACAAATTAAATGAAATTAATATGAAAATTAAACTTACTGGCTTTCGGATTCAGATTTGGAAAGTCTTTCCTCTTCTGAAGAAGAATCCGTGTCAACAATTTTCTTTTTTATTTTCTTTCCTTTTTCTTTTTTGTCTAGGTTACTTGTTTTTGTTTTTTCTTTCTTTTTTTCCTTTCTGTACAGAAGTCCCTAAAATAGAAATAAGATCTCAATTATTTAATCATCAAAATAACAAATTAACAATCCGGTGAACCGAATAAAAAAATCCTACCGAACCGAAAACATTCATATGGTGAATAATATGTGACAACTATTTATTCATAAAAAAATGTTTCTTAATGCAAAAACCTTCAAATGAACAAACTAACAATTTCAAGTAGGACAAATATATTAATTATAACCTAAAATAGAAGTTTATTTAGTTAGTAGAGTATTTTAAAAGCATTTGAAAGCAAATTTTTCGGGAAATTTTAGTAGAGTATTTACCAATGGTTGTGTTGCTTCGGATGAAATCCCGTTCAATCATCATTTCCCTTGTCCAATGGGCCACCCATGGTGCAGGGGGAGCATCAGGTGCAAACGGGCAAAGGAACTTGATTTCGTGGAAGTATATCAACATTAATACAAAAACACAGCCATCAACAGACTATTTCTTCCCCTTTTTCTTATTTTCAACTCCTTTCATTAAGAAGTTGAGAACATGCTTTGCCCAATTCCACTCCCGAATGTTGTCCACATGAAAGATTGGTGGCTTGTGGAGGCCACACTTATTGTTGTGGGGAGCAAGAAGCACTTTTGTATGAAGACAACAAAAGTCCTCTTAAATTTTTTTTCGGTTCTCCTCTCCTTCTACATTCATATCCAGCACATTCTTTGTCAAAGTAGCCAAGGAAATATTTTTGACGCTGTCAAATATTTCCTTGTCTGCTGGATTCAGGTCGTTGTAATCAACCTTTTTAGGAAAAAGATTTCCTACAATATTTTAATAGCAAAAATAAGACAAAAACGTTCAGTTTAATTTTCTGGACACCAATGAACTGAAAATAAGCAGTAAGTGGAAAATGTATTACCTCCGTTGGTTATGCCGAGGGCAGCTGCTACTTTCCGAGGAGTTATGTATATTCTCTCCTGAAGATTTTTCAGGCATCCTCTCTCTTCATCAAACCGATCAAGCAATTCTTTCAACAGTGTATTAGAGACGTTCATCTCTGAGACATTTGCTAGGGCACCAAATCCCATTTCTTCCCAATATCTTTCTTTTCTTGACTCATTTTCTTGTACACTGCTGCTATTGCCTTTGTTTGACATATGCAATAGTGAGTTTTCTGCAAGTTTTGAAACAGAATGTGAGGATATATTTATAATACAAAATAGATATTATTCGAATGAAAGCGGATAAATATATTTAATCTGCTTACGTTATAATGTGCCTTCTCCTTCATTGTTGCCATTTTCTTGTTGTGTTTTGCTGTAATGAAAAATTTTGGTCAATATTTCATTTAATATATCAACAAGCACAAGCATGTATATCTTAATCAAGTCAATTAAAATGCCATAACCCACTGAATCGAAAATCGTTCACTCACAGAACCAAAATTACAAAGGCTGCCGAACCGAAAAATGTTCATGGATGGTTAATAAATGATGATCAACTTTCAATCAACAAGAATACTATTACTCCATGCAAAAGAAATACTGAAGATAGTAATAATCATTTTTAAAGCTCTAGTTAAACTATCCACAAAAATAAGAACAACCACATATATCTTAATCAAATCAACATCTTCCAAAAGAAAAGTTTTTCAAATTTCATGAATTAAGTGTTCTTTCAAAATAACTTTTTCAAATTGACTTCTTTAAAAACTCTTACCGAAACTTGTTATCTTTTTTTAAGTATCAAGGTCAACTACCATTCGTGCTGAAATCTATCCAATATAATGAGACAATTTGACAGTAGTATGGCTTATCAAAGTGAAAGAGTTGTCTCTAATGTGAATTGTCCTAAACAAAACTCATTCAATACATCAACAACCAGAAGCATGTATATGTTAAACAAGTCAATTAAAATGCCACAACCTATCGAACCAAAAATAGTTAACTCACAGATCCAAAATCATAAAGGGTACCGAACTGAAAAATGTTCATGTGATTAATAAATGATGATCAACTTTCAATCAACAAGTATACTATTCCTCCATGCAAAAGAAGTACTGAAGATAGTAACAATCATTTTCAAAGCTCTAGTTAAACTATTCACACAAATAAGAACAACCACATATATCTTAATCAAATATAATGAGACAATTTTACAGTAGTATGGCTTATCAAAGTGAAAGAGTTGTCTCTAATATGAATTGTCCTAAACAAAACTCATTCATTACATCAACAACCACAAGCATGTATATCTTAATCAAGTTAATTAAAATACCACAACCCACCGAACCGAAAATCCTTCATGCACAGAACCAAAATCACAAAGACCACCGAACCGAAAAACGTAGATGTGGTTAATAAATCATTATCAACTTTTAATCAACAAGAATAGTATTCTTCAATGCAAAAGAAGTACTGAAGATAGTAACAGAGCTCTAGTTAAACTATCCTGGCCAATAAGAACAAGCACGTATATCTTAAAGCCCTAGTTATACTATAAAAATCATTCACAATAGTTCAATCTACTAAACGAAGCAAATCAAACTAGTAAAACTAAAATGAAACTAGGTGAAACGCGACATTGCAAGATTTTAAATGAACAGTAGTTTTCTCATACCTTTTGTAGTCTTTGTTGCTGTTTTCGTTTGCTTCTGGTTATTGCTTGCGAAATCTTCTTCTGATTCTTTTGCAGTAGTGGTTTCCACAAAGAATGTGATTGAAGTTTGAGTGATGTTCAGAGAGATTCAAAGAGAATGAGTATTTTGTTGTGTTGGTTTCGTGTTAAAGATGTAACGTTCTTTCATAATGAAACGCGAATGAAAAAGGAGGGGTTTTTTTATGTCTGGCGCGTATTTTTCACTTTCTATTTAATGCGCCTGAATCTATTTGAGCTTGGGTCAACTTGGTTATATGGTTATATAGATGTGTAGCAGCCCTGTAACAAATTATAAAAAATTATGTCATTTATGTAAATGCATGTGTTATTATTGTATATATTAATTTAAATACTTTATGAAATATTTTTTTCATTAACATTTTTAAACTTTTCCCTTGTACTCGAGTTGTGTTTGAAGCATTTTTGAATTAATATAAATGATCAAATATATCTTATATATTTAATTATTTATGCCATTTTATATATTGAATACATGAATGAAATGTTCTTTCACTTTCTATGAAATAAG
>NC_029781.3:17087869-17092074 GCF_000817695.3 Arachis duranensis | reverse complement strand
TAAAATAATAAATTCTAATTGTTTTATTTATTTTATTTATCTATATATTTTTTTTATATTCTTTCTAAATATTTCTAATAACAATTTTTAAGAGCAACTTTAATAGAATGTTTTTTGAGCATCATTTTTTGATATTTATTATAATTGAATTGATTTAAAATGAAACTTAAAATGGATAAAATATTTGAAATGGGATCGTTATCAATAAAGAGAGACAATTATTTTAAAGAACGAACAACTAATACGGTCATTTGTATAAGAGTAAAAATCTTTTTTGATCTCTAATTAATCATCTGATAGACGTTCTTAACAATTATAAAAAACACAAATCGATCCCTACCTATTTTTGTATTTGTTCAATCCAGTCTCTGTAATCGGTTGACATTAGCTCACATACTGACGTATCTACGTTGCTGTCTCCTTCGTAATAGGGATAAATCGCCTCTGAGTCCCTCAATTTCTCAACCGTCCAGCGTGATCTCTTCATTACTTCTCCTGCTCCCTCTCTTCCACTGCTGCCTCCTCCCTTTTCCTCTAAAACTCTCTATCCCTCCACCAAAATCTCTTGCTAAGCTCAAGACCTGCAGGAAGAAATTTAAACCTGTCACCGACCACGTCAACTCCCTCCATCACCACCGCAATCCCTCCGCCTTCCCTTTCACGTGATCATGGCGCAACATCTACATAAAGATCCAGAACATGTGCCGCCAGTACCTTAACATCAAGCAGAAGATCCAAGCTCTCTCGCCTCAATCTTTCAATTGGTTCGATAATCTCAATCATCGGGAGAATGAATTTTCTTTATCACAAAGAAGTCTTCGACAATATTTGATACGTGCTTCAAATGTTCGTCATATGAAGAGTTCAAGTGTTATTTAGAAGATATTAGTTTATATTTTTAGAATGTTTTAATTTAATTTGATGCACTTTGATTTTGTTTATTTAATTACTAGATTGGGCCTTATGTTTGTGGGTTCAGGATTTTCTATATTTTAACCTAATAAGAGGCTATAAATACCTCATAAATAAGGGTAGTCGTAACATAAAATGATTTAGAGGTTTGAAAACCCTTTTTTTGGTTTCGTAATAAAAATCATGATGTGGACAATTGAGGTTGAGGAGTCCCTCTCTTGTTGCATCGGGAAATTGAGTAGAAGGTTGAGAAGTCTCTTCCATTCAATTCCCAAACTATGGCGTTGACAAGTTAGATTGAGGAGTCCTTTTCTTGTTGCATCAAGAAATTGGGTAGAAAGTAGAGTGATTCTCTTTGTAATCAATTTCAATCTATCATTTTTGTTTATATTCAATTTCAATGTATTTTTTTATTTAGTTTAAATCCTTATCTTTTTGTTTATATTTTATTTCTTTATCATTTAGTATCAGATTTCAGGTATTAGATTAATTCTTATTAATCTATATTTGTTCTTCTTTTATCATAAAAAACTCCAGTGTTTGTCGCGTATTTTTTTAAGTTCTCGTGTTCTTGTTTTTGTTTGCGTTTCATTATCTTTCTTATAATTATTGTCCTTTTCATATACCATTTTTTCACCTACAAGATTCGAGGACGAATCTTTTTTGAAGAGGAGGAGAATGATACGTGCTTCAAATATTTGTCATACGAAGAGTTCAAGTGTTATTTAGAATATATTAATTTATATTTTTAGAATATTTTAATTTAATTTAATGTATTTTTTATTTTGTTTATTTAATTACTAGATTGGGTCTTATGTTTGTGGGTCAGAATTTTCTATATTTTAACCTGATAAGAGACTATAAATATCTCATAAACTAGAGTAATCGAAACATAGAATGGTTTAGAAGTTTGAAAACTCCTTTTTTGGTTTCGTGATGAAACCATGATATGAACAATTGAGATTGAGGAGTCCCACTCTTGTTGCATCGGAAAATTGAGTAGAAGGTTGATGAGTCCCTTCGCTTCGATTCCCACACTATAGCGTTGACAAGTTAGGTTGAGGAGTCTCTTTCTTGTTGCGTCAATAAATTGGGTAAAAAGTAGAGTGATTCTCTTTGTACTCAATTTCAATCTATCATTTTTGTTTCTATTTCAATTTCAATGTATCTTTTTGTTCAGTTTGAATCCTTATCTTCTTATAAAAAAATAAAAAGATAAACAAGACAAGAATTAAAATTGAATAGAAAAGATACATTGAAATTGAAATAAAAACAAAAAGGATAGATTGAAATTGAATACAAAGAGAATTACTCTACTTTCTACCCAATTTCTTGACACAACAAGAAAGGGACTCCTCAACCTAACTTGTCAACGCCATAGTTTGGGAATTGAATCGAAGGGACTCTTCAACCTTCTATCCAATTTCCCGATGCAATAAGAGAGGGATTCCTCAACCTCAATTGTCCACACCATGGTTTCATCACGAAACTAAAAAAGAGTTTTTCAACCTCTAAATCATTCTCTACTACGACTACAATAGCTAAGGAGGTATTTATAACCTCTCATTAGGTTAAAACAAAGAAAACCCTAAAGCTCAGAAACATAAGACCCAATCTAGTAATTAAATAAATAAAAATAAAAATATATCAAATTAAATTAAAATATTTTAAAAACATAAACTACTATCTTCTAAATAACACATGAACTCTTTGTATCACAAACACTTGAAGCACATATCAATATTCCTTCATCTTCCTTGATTGCAAGAAACAGTTCTAATTCTGTGATTTCATTGCAGAACTTTGGATTTTCTGTTTTGATGATGATATTATTGATGATGATGAGTGTGATGAGTGTGATGAGGATGAGGAGGAGTGTGAGTGCGATGGTGATGATTTTGATGATGATCCTGGAGAGGAGGTGAGGCGGATTGGGAATGTTAGGGTTAGGGTTTTAGAGCTGAGGGAGGCAGTGGCAGAGATGGAAGAGAGGAAGAGGGAGAGAGAGTATTTCAGAGAGAGAGAGGGAGGAGGCGGGAGTGGAAAGGAATTGGAAGAAGCGGAGGAGGAATCACGCTGGACGGTTGAGTGATTTATGAGGTGGTTTGTCCATGTTAGGAAGGAGACAAAGCCACGTAGATACATTACTTGACATGTCAGCATCGGACTTGCTACTGCCAACCGGTTGTAAGGACTAGATTGAACAAATACACAGATGAGTGGGACTGATTTGTGTTTTTATAATGGAAAAGTATTGGGTACTAATAGTCAAACTGCCAAAATTTGACAACTCAATTAATAATTTTAAATTATTTTAATAAATTTTAATTTCACAAAATGACATTAATAAGAAATTTAAATAATAAGAATTGTGTTGAGTAACCGCCCACAAAGTCATTGTAATCAACGTCCGTCTTCCTCATATCATTGCGGCATCTTCTTTCGAAGGGATGGAGATCATGCAACTTGATCTCTTCAATAATGGCATGGTGGTTATTCATGGCTGATGAGCGGATAATTTATACGCTTTTTGGCATTGTTTTTATATAGTTTTTCGTAGGTTTAAGCTACTTTTAGGGATGTTTTCATTAGTTTTTATGATAAATTCACATTTCTGGACTTTACTATGAGTTTGTGTGTTTTTTATGATTTCAGGTAAATTCTGACTGAAATTGAGGGATTTGAGCAAAACTCTGAAGAAGGCTGACAAAAGGACTGCTGATGCTGTTGGAATCTGACCTCCCTGCACTCGAAATGGATTTTCTGGAGCTACAGAACTCCAATTGGCGCGCTCTCAACGACGTTGGAAAGTATACATCCAGGGCTTTCCAGCAATATATAATAGTCCATACTTTATTTGAAGAATGACGACGTAACTTGGCGTTGAACGCCAAGTCTGTCTGGAGTTAAACGCCAGAAAAACGTCATGATCCGGAGTCGAACGCCCAAAACACGTCATAACCTGGAGTTTGACGCCAAGTAATGCCTTAGCTCGTGAATTCATCAAGCTCAGCCCAAGCATACACCAAGTGGGCCCCGGAAGTGAATTTATGTCAAATACTTATTCATGTAAACCCTAGTAGCTAGTTTATTATAAATAGAACATTTATCTATTGTTTTAGATGTCTTTGACCAGATCCGGGATTGAAAATTAAATCCTGTGATCACGTTAGAGAGGGCTGGCCATTCGGCCATGCCTGAACTCTTTGCTTATGTATTTTCAACGGTGGAGTTTCTGCACACCATAGATTAAGGGTGTGGAGCTCTGCTGTACCTCAAGTATTAATGAAATT
>NC_029781.3:17085091-17087209 GCF_000817695.3 Arachis duranensis | reverse complement strand
TGACGGTTCATCTTGTTGCTCAGATTAGGTAATTTTCTTTTCAAAAATTTTTCAAAAATATTTTTCAAAATTTTTCTCTTATTTTTCGTGTTTCTAAACTTTGTTTTCGAAAAAATAAATAAAAATACAAAAAAATTAGAAAATCATAAAAAACCAAAAATATTTTGTGTTTCTTGTTTGAGTCTTGAGTCAATTTTTAAGTTTGGTGTCAACTGCATGCTTTTAAAAAAATTTTTCTTGCATTTTTCGAAAATTCATGCATTCATAGTGTTCTTCATGATCTTCAAGTTGTTCTTGACAAGTCTTCTTGTTTGATCTTGATGATTTTTTGTTTTGTGTCTTTTGTTGTTTTTCATGTGCATTTTTGCATTCATATTTTCCATGCATTAAAGATTTCTAAGTTTGGTGTCTTGCATGTTTTCTTTGCATCAAAAAATTTTTCAAAATAATGTTTTTGATGTTCATCATGATCTTCAAAGTGTTCTTGGTGTTCATCTTGACATTCATAGCATTCTTGCATGCATCTTGTGTCTTGATCCAAAATTTTCATGTTTTGGGTCATTTTTGTGTTTTTCATTCAAAATTAGATTTCAAAAATATCTTTTCCTTGTTTCCCTCCAAAATTTCGAAATTTTGGGATTGACTTGGTCAAAAATTTTCAAAATTAGTTGTTTCTTACAAGTCAAGTCAAAATTTCAATTTTAAAAAATCTTATCTTTTCAAAATCTTTTTCAAAAATCATATCTTTTTCATTTTTTTTAAATTTCGAAAATTTCAAAAATTATTTTTCAAAATATTTTCAAAATCTTTATCTTATCTTTTTATCTAATTTTCGAAAATTAGCTAACAATTAATGTGATTGGTTCAAAAATTTGAAGTTTGTTACTTTCTTGTTAAGAAAGGTTCAATCTTTAAGTTCTAGAATCTTATCTTGTAGTTTCTTGTTAGTTAAGTCAATTTTAAAAATTGAATCTTTTTTCAAAATATCTTTTTCTTAAAAATCTTTTTATCTTTTTATCTTATCTTTTTCAAAAATTTTATCTTTTTCAAAATTTGATTTCAAAATATCTCATCTAACTTCTTATCTTCTTATCCTTTTTCAAATTTGATTTCAAATCTTTTTCAATCAACTAACTAACTTTTTGTTTGTTCCTTATCTTTTTCAAAACCACCTAACTACTTTTCCCTCTCTAATTTTCGAAAATTATCCCTCTCTTTTTCAAAAATTCTTTTTGTTTTAAACTTTAATCTCATCTCATCTTTAATTTTCGAAAATCACTAACCATTTTTTTTTCAAAATTATTTTCGAAAATTTCTTTTTTTTTTCTTATTCTATTTAATTAATTAATTACTAACACTTCTCTTCACCTCACTTCATCTAAATCCGAATTCTTCTTCATCCTTCTTCATTCTTCTACCCCTTTCTTCTTCTACTAACACAAAGGAATCTCTATACTGTGACATAGAGAATTCCTCTTTCTTTTCTTGTTTTCTTATCTTTCTTATGAGCAGGAACAAGGATAAAGGCACTCTTGTTGAAGCTGATCCAGAACCTGAAAGGACTCTGAAGAGAAAATTAAGAGAAGCTAAATTACAACAATCCAGAAATAACCTTTCAGAAATTTTCGAACAGGAGAAGGATATGGCAGCCGAAAATAATAATAATAATAATGCAAGGAGAATGCTTGGTGACTTCACAAAGCCAACATCCAAGTTTGATGGAAGAAGCATCTCCATTCCTGCCATTGGAGCCAATAACTTTGAGCTTAAGCCTCAACTAGTTGCATTAATGCAACAAAACTGCAAGTTTTATGGACTTCCATCTGAAGATCCTTATCAGTTCTTAACTGAGTTCTTGCAAGTCTGTGATACTGTAAAGACGAATGGAGTTAATCCTGAAGTCTACAGATTCATGCTTTTCCCTTTTGCTGTAAGAGACAGAGCCAGAACATGGTTGGATTCACAACCTAAGGACAGCCTGAACTCTTGGGATAAGCTGGTTACTGCCTTCTTAGATAAATTCTTTCCTCCTCAAAAGCAGAGCAAGCTAAGAGTGAATGTTCAAACCTTCAAACAAAAAGACGGTGAATCCCTCTATGAAGCTTGGGAAAGATACAA
>NC_029781.3:17083883-17084518 GCF_000817695.3 Arachis duranensis | reverse complement strand
AAGGAGGAGGAGGACGAAAATCCTAGTGAGGAAGACCTCCTGGGACATTCCTCAAACAAGAAGGAGTTTCCTATTAAGGATCCTGAGGAATCTGAGGCTCACTTAGAGACCATAGAGATTCCATTAATTCTCCTTCTGCCATTCATGAGCTCTGAAGAATATTCATCCTCTGAAGAGAATGAAGATGTGAATGGAGAGCAAGTTGCTCAATATTTAGGAGCTATCATGAAACTGAATGCCAAGTTATTTGGTAATGAGACTTGGGAAAGTGAACCTTCCTTGCTCATTAGTGACTTAGATACTTGGATTCAGGAAACTCTACCTCAAAAGAAACAAGATCCTGGCAAGTTCTTAATACCTTGCACCATTGGCACCATGAGCTTTGAAAAAGCTCTATGTGATCTTGGGTCAGGGATAAACCTTATGCCACTCTCTATAATAGAGAAGCTGGGGATCATTGAGGTACAACCTGCCTTGTTCTCATTACAATTGGCAGACAAGTCAATGAGGCAAGCTTATGGAATAGTAGAGGACGTTTTAGTAAAGGTTGAAGGCTTTTACATCCCTACTGATTTCATAATCCTAGATACTAGGAAGGAAGATGATGAATGCATCATCCTAGGAAGACCTTTCCT
>NC_029781.3:17081988-17083731 GCF_000817695.3 Arachis duranensis | reverse complement strand
GGCCCACACAATCAAACTCTAAGTTTGGTGTTGTGAGGCCACAACCAAACTCTAAGTTTGGTGTTCAAATTCCATATCCAAACTCTAAGTTTGGTGTGGAGACAACACACTAAATTGACCTGATCATCTAGTGGTTCCATGAGAACCACTGTCAAGCTATTGACATTAAAGAAGCGCTTGTTGGGAGGCAACCCAATTTTATTTATCTAATTTTATTTTATTTTGTTTTAGTGTTATTTTTGTGTTTAATTAGGTACATGATCATGAGGAATCACGAAAAAAATCAAAGAAATTAAAAACAGAGTCAAAAACAGAAGAAAAAAATTTTCACCCTGGAGGACGCACGGGCTGGCATTCAACGCCCAGAAGATGCATCTGGCTGGCGTTCAACGCCAGAACAGAGCATCTCTCTGGCGCTGAACGCCCAAAACAAGCTACATCCTGGCGTTTAACGCCAGGATGCGCACGCAGAGGACAATCTGGCGCTGAACGCCAGAAACAAGCTTGAAACTGGCGTTCAACACCAGAAACAAGCATCACATGGGCGTTTAACGCCCAGAACATGCACCAATGGGCGTTTGAACGCCAGAATGGTGCATGAAGGCAATATACACGCCTATATGGTGAAGGAATGGTATTTCTTTTCACCTCAGGATCTGTGGACCCCACAGGATCCCCACCTACCTTTTCTTTTAATCCTATTCACACTCTCCTAATCCAAATCTCATTTTCAATATCACCCTTCCCAAAAACCCTCACCAATCACATCAACCTCCTCTTCCCCATAAACCCCACCTACCTCCATTATATTCAAATTCAATTTCCCACCCATTCCCACCCAAAATGGCCGAAACCTAACCCCCCCTCCCTATAAATACCTCCCCTTTCTTCTTCATTCTCCCACAACAAAAACCCCTTCTTCTCTCCTATAGCCGAACCCCTCTTCTCCTTCTCTACCAATATTCTCTTCTTCTTCTTCTACTCTTCTTTTCTTTTTTTGCTCGAGGACGAGCAAATTTTAAGTTTGGTGTGGTAAAAAGCCTAGCTTTTTATTTTTTTTCATTCACCATCAATGGCACCCAAGACCGGAGTTTCCTCAAGAAAAGGAAAAGGGAAGGCAAAAGATTCCACTTCTGAGTCATGGGAAAAGGAGAGATTCATCTCCAAGAGCCACCAAGACCACTTCTATGATGTTGTGGCAAAGAAGATGGTGATCCCTGAGGTCCCCTTCAAGCTCAAAAAGAATGAGTATCCGGAAATCCGACATGAGATCCAAAGAAGAGGGTGGGAAGTCATCACCAACCCCATGCAACAAGTCGGATTATTGATGATTCAAGAGTTCTATGCTAATGCATGGATCACTAGGAACCATGATCAAAGTATGAACCCGAATCCAAAGAACTATATCACAATGGTTCGGGGGAAATACTTAGATTTCAGTCCGGAAAATGTAAGGTTGGCATTTCATCTACCCATGATGCAAGGTGATGAACGCCCCTACACAAGGAGGGTCAACTTCAACCAAAGGTTGGACCAAGTCCTAATAGACATTTGTGTGGAAGGCGCCCAATGGAGAGTAGACTCCAAAGGCAAACCAGTCCAACTAAGAAGACTGGACCTCAAGCCTGTAGCTAGAGGATGGTTGGAGTTCATCCAAAGATCCATCATCCCTACAAGCAACCGATCTGAAGTTACTGAGGATCGGGCCATCATGATTCATAGCATCATGATTGGAGAGGAAGT
>NC_029781.3:17077798-17079736 GCF_000817695.3 Arachis duranensis | reverse complement strand
GGGAACCAACCGGTGATTAGCCGTACTGTGACAGAGTGCGTTAGCATAGTTTTCACTGCGAGGATGGGATGTAGCCATCAGCCATGGGTGATGCCTCCAGACTGGTTAGCTGTGCGAGTGACAGCCGCACAGGTTATTTCCCCGTGAGGAATGAAAGTAGCCACAGTTGATGGTGAACCCCTATACAAAGCTTGCCATGGAAAGGAGTAAGAAGGATTGAGTAGAAGGAGTAGGAGAGCAGGCGTCCAAGAGCTCTATAGCATCTCCATTCGCTTATCTGAAATTCCCACCAATGAATCTGCATAAGTATCTTTATCCCTTTCATTATTTATATTTTCGAAAACCCATAAAACTATTTTAATCTGCCTAACTGAGATTTGCAAGGTGACCATAGCTTGTTTCATACCAACAATCTCTGTGGATTCGACCCTTACTCACGTAAGGTTTATTACTTGGACGACCCAGTACACTTGCTGGTTAGTTGAACGAGATTGTGAAGAAAATAAACAATGCCTTCAGAGTATACATCCTACAAGTAGAAAGAACAAGTGATCACAATTTCGTCCACCAATGGCCTTCAAGGTTTTGCCACTCTGTTTTCTTGCGACATGGAGAGGATGACCTCGCTCTCATTCGCGTTCCATCCAGACCATCGTTCTGGTCAACATATTAATACTTTCGGGTTGGTGCAGCCTGCTATCATGCGCCTGATGCTCAGATATGTCATGCTCCATAACAATGGCTTCAGCATCCTAGCCCTCCCTAGAAAGGTTAAGTACGCTAAGCTTGTGACTCAGGTGCCGATTCGCCGCCGCTGCGATGCGCTGCCGTTCTAGCCGCAATAACCATTGCGTCGCTGGTTCATTGGTGTGCCGCTGTTTTATAACGGTGAAACCTGTTATTGCAAAAACTCGTGCGTGTTCCATCACCCGATTGCCATCGAACACGTATCCCTCGACGTCGTCCTGAAGTCGTGAACATAAATCCTGCATCCTTCGACGGCTTCATCAATGGAACGTATATTTGGAGAAGAAAGAATGAATACATCATCCATTGATGTGGGTTATGAATGTTTTTCTAATAGAAGTGTCTTTTTATGCATGTGTCTTTAGGAAATGTCTTTTTATACATGTGTCTTCTAATGGAGATTTTTTTGTGGATGTGTCTTTTAAATGGATGTGTCTTATAACGGAGGAGGAAGGTCGGAAAGGGGCAGCTGTCGGGGTTGGAGGATGAAGCTGGACTTGAACGATAAAAGATAGGGTTTCTTATGTTTACTAGTGGTAATGGGATAAATTAGTTTTACCATAGATGATTGGATATATTTTTTTTAGATGGGTTCTAAAGTCTAGCTCAATAAAAATTGGTAAAGGTAGGCAGAATTCCTCTTAGTTATCTAGCAAAATTGTTTTATAATTATTAAAAGGTGTAATGTCCATTGAATAAATAGCTAGAAATCGAAAACAACTTTTACTCTTTTATAACCTATTAAATAAACATTTGACTTTGTTATTGTAATATTGTGAGAAAGACTCAATAAAAATAAATAAGATATTGTAATATTGTGAGAAAGACTCAATAAAAATAAATAAGATATACTTAACTTGTGAGAAAGACTCAATAAAAATAAATAAGATATTGTAATATTGTGAGAAAGACTCAATAAAAATAAATAAGATATTGTAATATTGTGAGAAAGACTCAATAAAAATAAATAAGATATACTTAATTTTTTAGTTATTTATAAAATTTTAATTTCTCTCTCAATACAAACAAATTTTTTCATTTTCACATCATAAAATTTTAATTTTTTATTAATTTTTTTTCAAATCCAATGAACTAAAATATGTAATGTCTCAATCATGTAATTTGTTTTTTTTTATTGTTATTACGCTTAATTAAATAATAGTTAGATAATATTTTTAAGTCTATTTTTAT
>NC_029781.3:17062361-17077584 GCF_000817695.3 Arachis duranensis | reverse complement strand
GATTCTCTCTAATAATGGATAATTGTTTTGCAAAATAAATTAAACAATTAAAGTCTTGGTTCCATTTTCTAAAACAATTTAAACATAAAAAAGTTTGGATTGGTTAAATCTAATTTATTGTTATTTTAGATATTTCATTTTTATTTATGCATAATTTTAGAAATAATTAGCTCATTTTTAGTGTTTATTTTAGTTAGGTCATATATTAAGTTAAATTTTTTGTGTCTCGAAATTTCTATGTTCAAGTAGCAAGAATTTCTATGTTTTGTGTTATGTTTATGCTAAACAAGCAAATTTTATATAAAGTTGATAAATAATATACATCAAAAGTTGAGAAAACTTCCAACACAGCTAAAGATATAAGAGAATTTCATAAAGAGTAAGATTTCTATATTTTAGTTGATTTATTATGGTTTAATAGAACTTTTTAGTTCCTATTTATTTGTTGAAATTTATTATTATTTTTTTTCTCTTTGGTTCCTTATTTGTTGAAATTTGTTGTAATTGCAACTAATGATAGACTATATCAGTGGATTCCATAGTACAATTTATATTCCTAAGTAGACAACAAAAAAAAATTATATTCTTAAAAAATGTACCTCTTTTTGTTGATATCTCAGAAAATCATTTAAAAGGTATTAAAATAAGAGAAATGTTAACGATTATTAAAATTTATGATTTTTTAGTATTATTTAGTTATTAATTTAATTTTTTTAGTATAATTATTTTAGTTTAATAATCCATCAATATATTTTATTATATATTTTTAAACATTAATAACTAACTGACAGCAAAAGTAATAAATTATGATAATTTTCTAACATTTTTCTTAAAATAAAGCTAACTGTAAATGTAATATATCTTATGCATAGTGTAATATTATCGAATTCTATTAAAATTTTATCTACTACTTTTAGTGTAATATATTATGAAGCAATTGAATAAATACTTTTCACATATTATATTACGAATTTGTTTACTAAAATTCACTAGTATTAAAATTTCACAATACAATCTCAAGATTATATTTTTGTATTCTACTACAGTATATTCTTTTTGTATTCTAATATAATCTCAAGATTATATTTTATTTAATTTTATTTTTATATATATAATATTAAATCTCTTTGTAATTATAATTTTTTTTATGATTTTCACAGGTGAAACTATATTTTATTACCAAGAGATTATATATATTGAAAGTTGTCACGTGCTTTTTTTTTTTTCTAATTAAACCTTTTTAATATACATTACTTTTTTAACGGCCCTTTCAATATTTTTTTGAGTCTATAACTATGATATACACTATGAAGTATAATTATTCTTTAATTTAAATGAACTCCAATTGATGAAATAATTTCACATAAATTTTAAAGATTTTCTAAAATTTATTATTTCACTTGAATAATACTAGCTCTAACAGAAACATAAATAAAAATTGAAATAAGTATCTAATTAATTTGATTATTCAACATTATTTCTGATATTTCTTAATTAACTAATAAAGGTAATAACTAATATTAGTCATTGCGTGCTTCACTTTTAATAAGATGACAAATTTAAAATAATCAGTAAAAATAAATATATATTAAATACATATCCATAGGTATTCTTTAATCACTATTAGTGTATATATCATAAATACCTATTGTTACGGTGGGTAACCGGAAATTTATGGGTTGGACTTGTTAAGTTGGCCCGATCGTCTAGTGGAAGAAGCCTTCGAGCAGGTTCGCGCCTAGGAGGCTCCTTCCAACTTAGATATGAGAGAGAATGGGGGGTGGTACCTGCAAAGACACTCCGATGCCTAAGTGAGCAAGGGTCTAAGCAAGTTTAGAGAGTATGGGAACTTCGAGATACCTGATGGATGTCAGTATACTTATAGTGGTGAACCCATAACCACCGTTGGAGTGGTTCCACCTTTCGAGGAGGATAACCGTCCCTTTATCTCAGGGAGGTTGAGATTTGACTCCTAGAAGAGGGTTGAGAGATTTTAAGGGCGGTTACTTATTTGAATGAGTGTTATCTGCCAACTAATCTTCGTCCCCAACTTCTTTGTGGTGGAGCCTATGACGAACCCAACCTCTTACGAGGAGGTCGGTTGCGGGGGAAGACCAGTCTTGTGGATTGGGCCTTTATGTACTATTTGGATATGGGCCTTGTCATTGGGCCAGGGTATGAACAGTGCCCCTACTCGAGTCCAAATTCTTTTGCGAGTTGGGCTCGAGTTTTCAGCTCGGGGTTGTAGCCGATTTGTTGAAGAACCGACGTGATTTTCAGGAGTCGACGTGATTTAAATTTCTAAACCGTCGCGTCTAATTAAACATCGCGTCTCTTCAAAGGTTTGAGCATTTACACGCGAGGGGCAGTTACATTGGTAACGGTGCATCTCTTAAATGGTTGTGTCATTTTACCTTTATGCCCCTAACGTGCTTATAAATACTTTTCCCTCTTTTTTCTTTGTTTCGTTTCTGAAAACTTTCTCACTTACACACTCTGTTCTGAAAGAGAGCTTTCTTTTTCTTCGATCAACTACTGTTGCACCCCTGATCCTTTGAAAGTAAAGGTCAGTTTTTTCTCTTCTCCTCTTTTACAAATGCTTTTATTTGCATGTTTTTTGTTTTGAGAGGAGTGCTGACCGTAGGCTTAGTGATTCTATTTTATTGAGGATCTAACCCCAGGCCCCTTAGAAACCCTGTTTTGATCCTTTTTTCTTTTCCCTTTGTAGGTTTCGCAATCCTTTTCATTTAGGAAAAAGACATCTTCTATAGAGTCCCTTACTCAATGGGTGGATGTTACGGTTCTTGGGGAAGAACCTTTTGTAGATATTGACTATATTACTGACCTTCTCACGTATAATAGAATTTGTGCTTCTGATGAGGATGAGCCGAAATATGAACTGGTAGCTCCGGGTTCGAAAGACCGGGTTTGTTTTGGGAGGGCTTCTGACGCGGATCCTCATTTCTTTTTTATGTATGACAGTCTGTTCACCCGTTTGGGTGTTTTTCTTCCTTTTTTCGACTTTGTGATAGCCGTTTTATCTCATTGTCATGTTGCCTCCACCCAGCTTCACCCCAATTCTTGGGGTTTTCTAAAAATTTATCAATTTGTCAGCCATGCACTAGATTTTCCGACCTCTTTAAAGATCTTCTTTTTTCTTTTTCACATGACCAAGCCCTTTAGTGGGCAAAATAACAAACAACAATTGGTGTCTTTCCGGGCCATACAAGGCCGGAGAGTTTTCACCCTCTTTAACGAATCCTTCCATGTTTTTAAAAATTTCTTTTTCAAAGTGCAATCTGTAGAAGGTTACCACCCCTTTTTTCAGGACCAAAATTCTTCTCCTTGCTTTCTCATCTACTGGTCGAAGGCCTCTCCCTGTGAAAAATATGGGTTGGATGACCTGGATGAGGTGGAGGCGGCCATTGTGCGGTTCTTCCGAGAAGTATGGGGAAGAGCCCCTTATTTAGAGACAAAAAAGTTTCTGCAGGGGTCTCTGACCTTTGTGCAGGCCCAATTAGGTAGCGTTATGTTTTTATATTCTGTTTTAAGCCTGATAGTTTTTTCCGAGTTGTCTTCTCTGACTTGTATGCTGACTTTCTGTCTAATGCTTTTTGCAGATATGGCGAAGAAGAATTCCTGGGAGTCTTATTAGAGAGTTTAGGAAGCTAAGTCGAGATCTGTGCCAGGGTCGGTGGTGTTAGGGCTGCTGGCCCTCCTCCTCCTCCCCTCCTCCTCCTCCTCACGACTTGGAGGCCCCCACCCGATCTATTGTCATATCATCTTCAGCCTCTTCTCTTCCATCCCCTCCTCCCCAATTTTCCCCTGAGCCAGAGAAGAAGAAGCGCAAGACTTTAGAGTCTAGTTCTTCTTTTGACGGTGAGGCCAAGTCTAATGCGCCTCAGTTCGTTCGGAATAATATCTATCCTCATACTCATATAAGTATGAATGATGCTTCTGTTTGAAACCACCTTAATTTTCTGGTTCGGGGGAGTGTTAGGGTGGCGGGGGTGTGTACGAAGCTTCTGGATACTTTTTAAAAGACTCCCCTCAGCTCTTTGGGTTCGTCCTTGAGGGTTGAGGAGCTAGAGGGGAGGATTCTCTTATATCAAGAAGGAAAAAAGAGGATGAAAGAGAAGGTCGCTGAGTTGAAGGAGGAGAGGGAGAAGAAGTTGATGGGCCAGTGTGCCATGACGGAGGGTCTGAGGGAGAAGGCGGAGCAGAGTTACATGAGTTTGTTCGAGGACCTTGTGGAGGTGAAGAAGGATTTGGTGAGAGCTCGGGATGCCTACATGGAGCTGGAGGACTCTATCGTTGAAGGAGCCGAGGAGGCATGGAGGATCTTCAAGGAACAGGTCGGGGTTATTGCTCCCGACCTGGATCTCTCTCCTTTGGATCCTGATAAGATCGTTGTTGACGGGGCCATTGTTTCTCCTCCCTGACCTGTTTTTGAATCCGAGTTGAAGACTTGGGGTCAGAGGATAATGGAATCCCCCTCATGATCAAGAGATGCCCCAAGTTCTTCAAAGGCTCCTGAGACGGGTCCCGATCAACTCGCTCCTTCTTCCATTGGTGCTGCTCCGACTTCTCTCCCTGGTCCTGATGGTGCTCCGACTGCTCTCCCTGGCTCTAGTGGCGATGACTCTTCTCTTAATGGTGGTGACATTCCTTCCTCTAATTAATTTATGATGGCTATATGGGGGCCCGGCCTGTGGGTCCCTCGTTTTTAGACAATTTTTATTTATTTGTCTTTGTGGTGGTTGGTACTTAACTTTTTTGGCCTTTTATGGCCGTAAACAAAAATTAAAAATACCCTTTTTGGACAAGGGTTTAGGATATCTTTGTGTGTTGTGTGCATGCTGTTTTCTACTTAGGTTTTCGAGAAAACCTTTTTGATCTTTTTGTTCTTTTTGTAAAACCTTTTTATTTTTTGAAAAACTCTTTTTTCTTGGCTGGCTGCCCTAAGTTTTGAAATTTTGATGAACACTTGGGACATCCTTTGCCTTTAGTTTTTCAATGGGTTTTCTTTTCTGTTTTCCGTATTCCTCCGTACTCAATTTTTTCTATTGAGTTTCTATAATTTAGGTTATTTTCGTGATGCATTTCATTCTTCTCGGACTTTACGACTTGTAAGTCGACTAGCTTCCGAGTTCCTACATGATCTACTTTCATAACCTCTTTACACCGATTTGTACCTCGTCGTTTTATCCTGACGACCATCTAGGTCGGTTCATGTGATTTTCATGTTTTGTCGAGCTTAATTTGGCGCGTTTCGTAGAAAGAGTGAGACTAATCGTGGAAGGAATTTTATAAAGAGATATGAGAAAAGATCATTATTTATTAGGGTACCTTTTTTGCTACTAAAGGTTTTGACAATTCATTGCCCCTTAGTCCCCACTTTGATGCCTCGTTAAAAACCCTCCTTCAGGTAAAACCCTTTTCTTTTGGGAGAAAACCATGAAGTTGGGAAAAGAGTAGATCAGGGAGTGGGGTTCGCTTTTAGCTATAGTACCTTTTCATATTACAAGCATGCCACGACCTAGGTAGTTCGGTGCCGTTTAAGTCGGTCACCTTATAGTAGCCTTTTTCTAAGACCTCTCTAATTTTGTTTGGTCTTTTCCAATTGGCAGCGAGCTTTCCTTCCCCAGACTTGTTGACTCCTATGTCGTTTTTGATTAAGACCAAGTCGTCTGGGGTGAAGATTCTTCGAATGACCCTTTTATTGTATTTATTCGCCATCCTTTGCTTCAAGGCCGCTTCTCTTATCCGGGCTTGCTCTCGGACTTCGGAGAGGAGCTCAAGTTCTCCTTTGTGCCCCCGTATATTTCCAACCTCGTCATAGAAGCTCACCCTTGGACTTTGTTCGTTGACTTCAATGGGTATTATGGCTTCTATGCCATAAGTTAGTCGGAATGGTGTTTCTCCTGTGGCAGACTGAGGTGTAGTCCGATAAGCCCAAAGTATTTGTGGGAGCTCCTCAGCCCAAGCTCCCTTCGCATCTTACAACCTTTTCTTTAGTCCCGCTAGTATGACTTTATTGGCTGCCTCGGCTTGCCCATTTGTCTATGGATGTTCTACCGAGGTGAATTGATGATTGATCTTCATGCTGGCTACCAGGTTCCTGAAGGTCGAGTCGGTGAAATGAGTTACATTATCTGTGGTGATGGAGTGAGGTACTCCATACCTTGTGATAATGTTTTTGTAGAGGAACTTCCAACTTCTCTGAGCAATGATGGTGGCCAATGGTTCTGCTTCTATCCACTTCTTGAAGTAGTCTACCCCTCATTATTAGGTATTTTACTTGCCCAGGCGCTTGGGGAAATGGTCCTAGAAAGTCCAACCCCCATTTTGCGAACAACCATGGAGAAGTTATACTGATTAGCTCCTCAGGGGGAGCAACGTGGAAGTTTGCATGCATTGGCATAATTGGCATTTCTTCACGAATTCTGTGGCAACTTTTCGCAAAGTCAACCAGTAGAACCCAGCTCGGATGACTTTCTTGGCTAGGGACTGGCTCCGAGATAGTTTTCGCAGATACCATTGTGGACCTCTTCTAAGACTTCAGCTATCCTTGAGGTCGGGACGCACTTTAATAGTGGTGTTGATATTCCCCTTTTATAGAGAATTTTTTTACCAGAGTGTAGCTTTCCCTCCAGATATTTTTAGCCTCTTTTTCCTCTTTGGGCAGGATGTCGAATTTTAGGTATTCGACTAAAGGGTTCGTTCATCCGAATAGCTCACTTATCCAAATAGCCAACCCTTTTATATTCCTTTGTTAGCCAATTTGAGCCTACGATTAACTCACTTGTTCTTAATTTTAGCACATTACAAGCCTTAAAGCGAAAAACAATAAATACCCTTGTTTGGATCTTTGGTTAGCTTAGGCTAGAGTGTGTGAGTATCATTCAAGTGTGGGAAGGTTAGGACATTGGGTGAATAAAAGGGTAATTTTGTATTATTATTGAAAATATTGGGAATTGGGTACATGCTCACGTATTGATCAAATGTAAAAACCTTATGCTTTGAGATTCTTGTATATAGAAAAGAAATGAGAAAAACAAAAGAAAAAGAAAAAAAAGGAAAAAAAATCAAACTCACTTAACCAAATATGCATCCTACCTTGACCCTAGCCCCATTACAACCTAAAGAAAAGACCTCATGATATTTGTATGCATGCATGAAATATATGTCGACTGTTAGAAGAAAAACAAATCTTAGAAAGCATGATTAGGGGCGAACTGAGTGAATCAACCCCAAGCACCGAGCGACTAGAGTGCAAACACTTCCGGTGAGGGTTCGATGCTCAATCCTTTGATTCCCGGCTCTCGCGAGCATTCCTCATGCAAAGTTGTATATATTTCATTTGATGCTTAGAAATTGGCAAGTCCCATGCATTGACCACCAGCGTGCCCCATGTGCTCGCATATGTCATAAGAAAGCTGATTTGTTCCTAACCAAGTAGATAACAGCACTAGTCATAGTTGCATGCATATAAGTAGGTTGCATTTCATGAGTCCTATACTTTTGCGACCCCTCGGTCTTCTGTGTTTCTTTGCATTTTCCTAAGCATGAGGACATGCTAGAATCTAAGTGTGGGGAGGTTGACAAACCCCATTTTGAGGGTTTATCTTGTGCTGATTTCAGGGGTTTTATCAATGATTCCACACACTTTCTATATGAGAATACAAGAGTTTGCATTCCTTTCCTAGTTTTGCCTCATGAATGAAAACATGCTTATTTTGCACTAAAATAGATACATTTCTAATCTTCTCTTGATGCCATTCGATGCCGTGACTTGTGTGTTAAGTGGTTTCAGGATATAGAGTAGGAATGGACAGGAAAAGAGAAGGAAGACGGGTGCAAGGGAAGGAAACATGAGAATCGCGCTTTGGAAATTTCCGCATGGGCGCGTGCGCGCACCTGGCGCGCCCGCGCGGATAAGAGCAACGTGAAGCCGAGACTAAGAGCCAAGCCACGAGCTGGCTTGAGTAGCGGCTAAGCCAGGATCCTCATGGACGCGCACGCGTACATCACGCCTCCGCGCACATTACAAGACGCCTCAACAGCGCGTACGCGTACCTTGCGCGTGCGCGCCGATTTGCGAATGTGGTTTTTTTTAAGAAGTCACGTGACTTAGGCGTGGAGGTAGTTAAGAATCCCACTTTTGGGGAAATGCCTTGGCGGGAAAAGGCTTAAGAAGACAAAGGGAGCAAGGGTTAAAGACACCTAGTTCATTTGCTAGATATTAGATATTTTTGGGAGGAGAGTTAGTTTTCACTTTTAGGGAGAGAAGAAGAGGAAAATATTCCAAGCTTTTCACTAGGGTTCATCTTCACCCAATTTCTGAATTTTCAATCATCTTTGGTGAGATCCATTACAATTCTCATTCCATTTTATTCATGTCATAGATTTTCCTTCTTCAAAGTCAAGTAGTTGTAATTGATCAACTCTCATAGATCTAGAATTTAATGTTGCAATTTTGAATTTCATTAACTCTTTGAGGATTTGCTTTCCATTGCTACTCTTTGAGGCTTGTTGTTAGATTCTTGTGTTGCAATACTTTCAATTCTATTTTTCTTCTCATTTTACTATGACTTTCCTTTTTGCTCATCACATGTTTGATAAAATGTCAACACTAGCTATGGAGTAGAATTTTTACACTTGGCATAGGGTTTGGTCATTGGAAGAAGTTGAATAGTTGTATCAATAGTTGATTTGGAATTAGGGATTGCTAGTTGGCTTGGAGTGCACTAAAGCTAGATTCCCATGAGGTGAAGCTAGGACTTGTGACTCAAGTTGATTGTTTTCATTTGATTTTCCTCTATACTTAGGGGATAACTAAATGAAGCAAGGCCTAATTGTTGTCAACATTGAATGGACTATAAGGATAGAATTTCTAATGCCAACCCTAAGCCAAGTCTTTTGATAATTGATTGTTTGTTTCTCAATACTTTGCTAAAACCTTCAAAGAATTCCAACAAGGCTTACTAAATCAATAAGATGCACACTTTGGCAATTCCAAGGGAGAACGACTCGGGAGACTAGTACTCTCGGATATAGATTGTAGATTTGTTTGATGATGGATTTTGCGTTGGTTTAGACTATACTACGATTGATCACTTGATAAATTCTATACCGGCAAAAATTCATTCGTCAATGCTTAATCTTGGTTTCTGCAAAACGCCTAAGATATTCTAAAGTCTTTTCCAAGTACCTTTTCATATTAGGGTCTTTGACCTGATACTCTCCATTTATTTGGGAGGTCACCACTTGAGAGTCACTGAATATCATTACTTTTGTCGCACCGACTTCTTCCGCCAGTTTTAATCCTGCGATCAAGGCTTCATATTCTGCCTAATTATTGGAAGCCGGGAATTCAAATTTGAGGGAAACCTCTATTTGCGTTCCCTCTTCATTGACCAAAATTATGTCTGCACCACTTCCCACTTTGTTTGAGGATCCATCTACGTATAGTTCCCATGTAGTGGATTCTTCTTCTTTGTCTCCTGCATATTCCGCTATGAAGCCGGTGAGGTATTGGGCTTTAATTGCCGTCCGGGTTTCGTATTTTAGGTCAAACTCAGAGAGCTATATTGTCCATTGAACCATTCTACCCGTAATATCCATTTTTTGAAGGATTTGCTTCATGGGTTGGTTCATTCGAACCTTTATAGTGTGAGCTTGAAAGTAAGGCCGTAGCCTACGTGAGTCTACTACTAAGGAGTACGCAAACTTCTCCAGTTTTTGGTACCTTAGCTCAGGACCTTGTAGAACTTTGCTGGTGAAATATATATGATGCTGTCCGACCTCGTCTTCCGTATTAGAGCAGATGCTACAGCTTTTTCCGCTACAGACAAATGCAAGACAAGCTCTTCCCCAACCATTGGTCGGGTCAAAATTGGAGGTTGGCTTAAGAACCTTTTGAACTTCTGGAATGCTTTTTCGCACTCTGAAGTCCATTCGAACTGGCATCCTTTTCTTAGTAGAGAGAACAGTGGAGGGGATCTCAATGCTGATCCCGCCAAGAATCTAGAGAGGGCGGCAAGTCAGCCGTTTAGTTGTTGGACCTCTCTTAGGCAAGTCGGGCTTTTCATTTCTAGAATGGCTTTTCTTTTCTAGAATGGCTTTGCACTTGTCAGGATTCGCTTTGATCCCTCTTTGTGTCAACATAAATCCCAGAAATTTTCCAGCCTCTACCGTGAAGGTGCATTTTGTGGGGTTAAGCCTCATCCCATACAACCTTATGGTGTTAAAGACTTGCGAGAGATCCCTCAAGAGGTCGGTCTCCTCCTTGGTCTTTACCAACATGTCGTCTACGTAGACTTCCATTAAATTCCCAAGGTGAGGAGCGAACACCTTATTCATCAGCCTTTTGGTATGCGGCTCTAGCATTTTTTAATCCAAAAGGCATGACCACATAGTAGTAGTTGGCCCTAGGCATGATGAAGGATGTTTTTTCTTCATCCGGCTTGTGCATCGGGATTTGATTGTATCCCGAGTAGGCATCCATAAACGACAAGTATTGGTATCCTGAGCTAGAATCTACTAGGGTATCAATACTGGGAAGTTGATATGGGTCTTTAGGACATGCCTTATTCAGATCGGTGTAGTCAACGCACATCCTCCACTTGCCATTTTATTTTTTGACCAGCACTACATTGGCCAGCAATGCCGGATACTTGACCTCTCTGATGAACCCGGCTTCCAAGAGGACTTGCACTTGTTCTTCCAACACTTGAGCTCGTTCTGGTCTAAGCTTTCTTTTGCGTTGTTGTACGGGTCGCGCTCTGGGGTGTACTGAAAGCTTGTGGGACATGAGCTCGGGGTCTATCCCTGGCATGCCAGAAGCTTTCCAGGCAAAGAGGTCAGAATTTTCTTGTAGGAGCTTTATCAGCCTCTGCTTCAGGTCTCCTTCTAGGCTAGCCCCTATGTTGGTGTTTTTTCTTTCCTCTTCTCTGACCTGTACTTCCTTAATTTTCCCCCTGGTTGCGGCCGCAGTTCTTCTTTAGCTCTGACCCCGCCGAGCTCGATGGTGTGCATGGTACACGGATTTTGTGATCATCAACAATGGCTCCAATAATTTGGTAGCTCTCACACGTGAATTACACTAAGTCACAACTCCGCACAACTAACCAGCAAGTGCACTGGGTCGTCCAAGTAATACCTTACGTGAGAAAGGATCGATCCCACGGAGATTGTTGGTATGAAGTAATCTATGGTCATCTTGTAGATCTCAGTCAGGCTGATTCAAATGTGATTGGATTAGATAATTAAAAGATAAATAAAATAGGATAGAAATACTTATGTAAATTAATGGTGGGAATTTCAGATAAGCGTATGGAGATGCTTGTCCCTGTTGAATCTCTGCTTTCCTACTGCTTTCATCCAATCCTTCTTACTTCTTTCCATGGCAAGATGTATGTAGGGCATCACTGTTGTCAATGGCTACATCCCATCCTCTCAGTAAAAATGGTCCAAATGCTCTGTCACAGCACGACTAATCATCTGTCGGTTCTCAATCAGGTTGGAATAGAATCACGTGATTCTTTTGCATCTGTCACTAACGCCCAGCCTTTAAGAGTTTGAAACTCGTCACAGTCATTCAATCCCAGAATCCTACTCGGAAGACAAGGTTAGACTTTCCGAATTTCCATGAATGCCGCCATCAATTAGCTTATACCACGAAGATTCTGATCAAGGAATCCAAGAGATATGCGCCCGGTCTAAGGTAGAACGGAAGTGGTTGTCAGTCACGCGCATTCATAGGTGAGAATGATGATGAGTGTCACGGATCATCACATTCATCAAGTTGAAGTGCAACGAATATCTTAGAACAGGAATAAATCGAATTGAATAAAAAATAGTAGTAATTGCATTGAAACTTGAGGTACAGCAGAGCTCCACACCCTTAATCTATGGTGTGTAGAAACTCCACTGTTGAAAATACATAAGTGATAGGCCAGGCATGACCGAATGACCAGCCCCCAAGATCTAAGAACTAATCGTCCAAAAGATGTGGTCAAATGACCGAATGATCAAAAGACTCCTAATAAACTAGTAAAAAGTTCTATTTATACTAAACTAGCTACTAGGGTTTACAGGAGTAAGTAATTGATGCATAAATCCACTTCCAAGGCCCACTCGGTGTATGTTTCAGCTGAGCTTGATCTATCAACGAGCTGAGGCTTCTTTTGGAGTTGAACACCAAGTTGTAACGTGTTTTGGGCATTCAACTCTGGTTCGTGACGTGTTTCTGGCGTTTGACTCCAGAATGCAGCATGGAACTGGCGTTGAGCGCCAGTTTACGTCATCTAATCACGAATAAAGTATGGACTATTATATATTGCTGGAAAGCTCTGGATGTATACTTTCCAACGCCGTTGAGAGCGCGCCATTTGAAGTTCTGTAGCTCCAGAAAATCTATTTCGAGTGCAGGGAGGTCAGATTCCAACAGCATCAGCAGTCCTTTGTCAGCCTCCTATCAGAGTTTTGCTCAGGTCCCTCAATTTCAGCCAGAAAATACATGAAATCACATAAAAACACACAAACTCATAGTAAAGTCCAGAAATGTGAATTTAGCATAAAAACTAATGAAAACATCCCTAAAAGTAACTAGATCATACTAAAAACTACCTATAAACAATGCCAAAAAACGTATAAATTATCCGCTCATCACAACATCAAACTTAAATTGTTGCTTGTCCCCAAGAAACTGAAAATTAATTAGGATAAAAAGAAGAGAATATACTATAAATTCCAAATTATCAATGAATATTAATTCTAATTAGATGAGCGGGACTTGTAGCTTTTTGCTTCTGAACAGTTTTGGCATCTCACTTTTTTCTTTGAAGTTTAGAATGATTGGCTTCTCTAGGAACTTAGAATTTCAGATAGTGTTATTGATTCTCCTAGTTAAGTTTGTTGATTCTTGAAAAATATGGACTGTTTAAGCATTCATTCAGAAAACAAAAAGTATTGTCACCACATCAATATAATTAAATTAAATTCAAGGACAATTTTCAAAATTTATGTACTTCTTATTCTTTTGAATTAAAAACATGTTTCATTTAAGAAAGGTGAAGGATTCATGGAATTATTCATAGCTTTAAGACATAGTTACTCAATACTAATGATCATGAGGTAGAGACACAAAATATAAACACACATGAAGTATAAAAATAAAAAAAAAATAGAAAAATAAGAGCAAGGAGATTAAGGAATGAGTCCACCTTAGTGAGGGTGGCGTCCTCCTCTTGAAGAACCAATGGTGCTCTTTGAGCTTCTCTATGTCTCTTCCTTGCTTTTGTTGCATGATCCCTAGTGATTTTGGTGCTCCTATCCTTAGTTGGTCCCAATAGTTATGTGGAGGAACATGTATCCCCTGAGATATCTCAAGGATCTCTTGATTTGCAGTCAAATTCTCTACTATGGATTCTTGAGATGAATCTCTCCATCTCCCATGACTCAGAGGTGGAAGCAATTGTCTTCCCCTTTTCTTCTTTTTTTTTTGAGATTTCTCTGGCCTTAGGGGCCATTAATGGTTATGAAAAAGCAAAAAGCTATGCTTTTACCACACCAAACTTAGAATGTTGCTCGCCCTCGAGCAAAAGAAGAAAGAATAGAAGAAGAAGAAGATATGGAGGAGAGGGAGAGAGGTGTGTATTCGGCTAAGGTATAGAAGAGGGGGTTGTGTTGTGTGAAAATGAAGTAGAATGGAGGGGTTTATATAGGGAAGGGAGAGAGGGTAGGTTCGGCCATTTAGGGTGGGTTTGGGTGGGAAAGATTTTTGAATTTTGAGGGTAGGTGGGGTTTATGGGGAAGAGTGGATGGATGTGAGTGGTGAAGGGGGTAATCGGAAAGGGAGATTGAGGTGATTGGTGAAGGGTTTTTGGGAAAGTGTGTTATAGGATTAATTAGGAGGTAAGGTGGGAATATATTAGGTGGGGATCCTGTGGGGTCCACAGATCCTGAGGTGTCAAAGATTTACATCCCTGCACCAATTAGGCATGTAAAATGCCTTAGCATACCATTCTGGCGTTTAAACGCCGAAATGATGCACGTTCTGGGCGTTCAACGCCTATGTGCAGCATGTTTTTGGCGTTGAACGCCAGTTCCATGCTTGTTACTGGCGTTCAGCGCCAGCTTTCCTTAGGGCATATTCCTGGCGTCCAAACGCCAGGATGTTGCTTGTTTCTAGCGTTCAGCGCCAGATCCATGCTCTGTTCTGGCGTTGAACGCCAGCCAGATGCACCTTACTGGCGTTTAAACGCCAGTAAGTCCTTCCTCCAGGGTGTGATTTTTCTTCTGCTGTTTTTGATTCTGTTTTTAATTTTAATATTTTTTTCGTGACTCCACATGATCATGAACCTACTAAAACACAAAATAACAATAAAATAAAAATAAAATTAGATAAAAATGGGTTGCCTCCCAACAAGCGCTTCTTTAATGTTAATAGCTTGACAGTGGGCTCTCATGGAGCCACAAAGGTGGTTAGGTCAATGTTGTGGACTCCCAACACGAAACTTAGAGTTTGGATATGGGGGTTCAACACCAAACTTAGAGTTTGATTGTGGCGGCTCTGTTTGACTCTGTATTGAGAGAAGCTCTGCATGCTTACTCTCCCTTGTTACAGAAGGATAGCCGTGTGCCTTAAACACAAGGTAGTCCCCATTCAATTGAAGGACTAATTCTCCTCTGTTAACATCTATCACAGCTTCTGCTGTGGCTAGAAAAGGTCTTCCAATGATGATGCATTCATCCTCTTCCTTCCTAGTGTCTAAGATTATGAAATCAGCAGGGATGTAAAGGCCTTCAACCTTTACTAACACGTCCTCTACTAATCCATAAGCTTGTCTTACTGACTTGTCTGCCAATTGTAATGAGAATAAGGCAGGCTGTACCTCAATGATCCCCATCTTCTCCATTACAGAGAGTGGCATAAGATTTATGCCTGACCCTAGGTCACACAGAGCTTTTTCAAAGGTCATGGTGCCTATGGTACAGGGTGATGAGCGGATAATTTGTACACTTTTTGGCATTGTTTTTAGTATGTTTTTGGTATGATATAGTTAGTTTTTAGTATATTTTTATTAGTTTTTAGTTAAAATTCACTTTTCTGGACTTTACTATGAGTTTGTGTGTTTTTCTGTGATTTCAGGTATTTTCTGGCTGAAATTGAGGGACCTGAGCAAAAATCTGATTCAGAGACTAAAAAGGACTGCAG
>NC_029781.3:17060307-17061083 GCF_000817695.3 Arachis duranensis | reverse complement strand
AATTCTTGAAGATGAATTCTAGAGTTTCATGATGATTTGTTGAAGTCTGGCTGGCTGAGAAGCCATGTCTAATCTCATTGGACCGAGGTTTCAACTTATCATCACAAGAGCTTGTTGATTTCTATCAATCTTGCTTTTGGAGCAGTGATCTGCTAAGGCTTGGCTGGCCTTTGGCCATGTCTAGTGTTTTGGACCGAAGCTTTCTTTGAAAGCTTGGCTGGCTGTGAAGCCATGTCTAATTCCTGGACCGGAGTCTTAGACTAGCATTGCACTGATTCTTGGAATTCTCATTAAGAATTTTGATATCTTTTTCCACTTAATTTTCGAAAAACACAAAAAAAATCAAAAAAATCATAAAATCCAAAAATTTCTTGTTTGAGTCTAGTGTCTCATCTTAAGTTTGGTGTCAATTGCATGCGTTCATTCATGTGTCTTAAGGATCTTCAAGTTGTTCTTGATGATTCTCGTGCTCTGATCTTTAAATTCAATTGACTTGAGTGTTTTGTGTGTCTCATATGCATTCTCATGTTGTTAGTGTCAGTAGTATACAAACTGCTAAGTTTGGTGTCTTGCATGTATTGTTATTTGATTTTAGTTGCATTTTGATTATTAAAAATCCAAAAATATTTTTAATTTGTGTCTTCTCAAGTCAATGATACAGAGAATTGAAGATTCAGAACATACAGCAGAGGAACTATACAGAAAAAGCTGGGCGTTCAAAACGCCCAGTGAAGAAGGACAGACTGGCGTTTAAACGCCAGCCAGGGTACCTGGTT
>NC_029781.3:17059655-17060207 GCF_000817695.3 Arachis duranensis | reverse complement strand
TGTAATGGAGAAGCTAGGGATCTTTGAGATGCAAGCTGCAAAAATCTCACTAGAGATGGCAGACAATTCAAGAAAACAAGCCTATGGACTTGTAGAGGATGTTCTAGTAAAGGTTGAAGACCATTACATCCCTGCTGATTTCATAGTCCTAGAGACTGGAAAATGCATGGATGAATCCATCATCCTTGGCAGACCCTTCCTAGCCACAGCAAGGGCTGTGATTGATGTTGATAGAGGAGAATTGATCATTCAAGTGAGTGCTGAATCCTTGATGTTTAAGGCTCAAGGATATCCCTCTGTCATCATGGAGAGGAGTGTTTAAGGCCCAAGGATACCCCTCTGACATCATGGAGAAGAAGCATGAAGAGCTTCTCTCAAATCAGAGACAAACAGAGCCCCCACAGTCAAACTCTAAGTTTGGTGTTGGGAGGCCACAACCAAACTCTAAGTTTGGTGTTGAATCCCCACATTCAAACTCTAAGTTTGGTGTTGGGAGGTTCCAACATAGCTCTGAGCATTTCTGAGGCTCCATGAGAGTCCTCTGTCAAGCTA
>NC_029781.3:17059080-17059393 GCF_000817695.3 Arachis duranensis | reverse complement strand
TTGGGCGTTTAACGCCCAGTCTGGCACCATTCTGGGTGTTTAACACCAGAAAGGGGCACCAGACTGGCGTTAAACGCCAGAAAAGGGCAAGCATTTGGTGTTAAACGCCAGAAATGGGCACCAGCCCGGCGTTTAACGCCAGAAATGGCTCAAAACGTGATTTTGAATGCCATTTGGTGCAGGGATGACTTTTCCTTGACACCTCAGGATCTGTGGACCCCACAGGATCCCTACCTACCCTACCACACTCTCTCTCTTCTTCACCCATTCACCAATCACCTCAATACCTCTTCCCCAAAAACCCTTCACCTAT
>NC_029781.3:17058788-17059051 GCF_000817695.3 Arachis duranensis | reverse complement strand
CACCTATCAAATCCCATCTTTCTCTTCACCACTCACATCCATCCTTCATAAAACCCCACCTACCTCACCATTCAAATTCAAACCACTTTCCCACCCAAACCCACCCTCAAATGGCCGAACCCTACCCTTCCCCTTCTCCTATATAAACCTTCCTTCACTCCTTCATTTTCACACAACATTCACACCACTTCTCCCCTTCTTGGCCGAAAACAAAAGCCATTCCCTTTCCCCTCATTTCTTCTTCTTCTACTCTCTTCTTTCTT
>NC_029781.3:17052654-17055688 GCF_000817695.3 Arachis duranensis | reverse complement strand
ATGGATTCTATTCCGGCCTGACCGAGAACCGACAGCTGAATTCCGCTATGCTGTGACAGAGCATATGCAATCGCTTTCACTGAGAGGATGGGAGGTAGCCATTGACAACGGTGAAACCCTACACAAGCTTGCCATGGAAAGGAATAAGAAGGATTGGATGAAGACAGTAGGAAAGCAGAGAGACGGAAGGGAAGGCATCTTCATGCGCTTATCTGAAGTTCCTACCAATGAATTGCATAAGTATCTCTATCTTTACCTTTTGTGTTATTTTCGTTCATCACCATATCCATTTGAGTTTGCCTGACTAAGATTTACAAGATGACCATAGCTTGCTTCAATACTAACAATCTCCGTGGGATCGACCCTTACTCGCGTAAGGTTTATTACTTGGACGACCCAGTGCACTTGCTGGTTAGTTGTGCAAAGTTGTGTAATGCCATGGTATTGAGCTACCAAGTTTTTGGGGCTCATGACCGGGGATTATGAGAGTTGTGAAAAAGTATTGTTCACAATTTCGCGCACCACAGGGTATTAAGAATTTCCCAGGATCTTGTTTCTTTTGAGGTAGAGTTTGCTGAACCCATGTATCAAGTTCACTAATGAGCAAGGGAGGTTCAGCTTCATGATGGCACCTAGATATTGAGCAACTTACTCTCCAGTTACATCTTCGTCCTCTTCAGAGGAAGAATAATCTTCAGAGCTCATGAATGGCAGAAGGAGATTTAATGGAATCTCTATGGTCTCTATATGAGCCTCAGATTCCTTTAGGTCCTCAATAGGGAACTCCTTCTTGTTTGAGAGACGTCCCAGGAGGTCTTCCTCACTAGGATTTTTTTCTTTCTCCTCCCTTGTGCATTCGGCCATATTGATTACATCAATGGCCTTGCACTCTCCTCTTGGATTTTCTTCTGTATTGCTTGGGAGAGTACTGGGAGGAGCTTCAGTGACTTTCTTACTCAGCTGGCCCACTTGTGCCTCCAAATTTCTGATGGAGGACCTTGTTTCACTCATGAAACTTAAAGTGGCCTTAGACAGATCAAAGACTAAATTTTCTAAATTATAGGGGCTCTGCTCAGAATTCTCTGTCTGTTGCTGAGAAAATGATGGAAAAGGCTTGTTATTGCTTAGCCTGTTTCTTCCACCATTATTAAAGCCTTGTTGAGGCTTTTGTTGATCCTTCCATGAGAAATTTGGATGATTTCTCCATGATGAATTATAGGTGTTTCCATAAGGTTCACCCATGTAATTTACCTCTGCTATTGCAGGGTTCTCAGGATCATAAGCTTCTTCAGAAGCTGCCTCTTTAGTACTGTTGGATGCATTTTGCCATCCATTCAAACTTTGAGAAATCATGTTGACTTGCTGAGTCAACATTTTGTTCTGAGCCAATATGGCATTCAGAGCATCAATTTCAAGAACTCCCTTACTCTGAGGCGTCCCATTATTCACAAAATTTCTCTCAGAAGTGTACATGAATTGGTTATTTGTAACCATGTCAATAAGTTCTTGAGCTTCTGCAGGCATTTTCTTTAAGTGAATGGATCCACCTGCAGAATGGTCCAATGACATTTTGGAAAACTCAGATAGACCATAATAGAATATATCTAATACGGTCCATTCTGAAAACATGTCAGAAGGACACTTTTTGGTCATCTGCTTGTATCTTTCCCAAGCTTCATAGAGGGATTCACCATCCTTTTGTTTGAAGGTCTGAACATCCACTCTAAGCTTGCTCATCTTTTCAGGAGGAAAGAATTTATCCAAGAAGGTTATGACCAGCTTATCCCAGGAGTCTAGGCTATCTTTAGGTTGTGAGTCCAACCATGTTCTAGCTCTGTTTCTTATAGCAAAAGGAAAAAGCATGAGCCTGTAGACTTCAGGATCTACTCCATTTGTCTTAACAGTCTCACAAATCTGCAAGAACTCAGTTAAAAACTGATAAGGATCTTCAGATGGAAGTCCATGAAACTTGCAGTTCTGTTGCATCAAAGCAACTAATTGAGGTTTCAGCTCAAAATTGTTTGCTCCAATGGCCGGAATGGAGATGCTTCTTCCATCAAATTTCGACGTTGGTTTAGTGAAATCACCTAGCATTCTCCTTGCATTATTGTTGTTGGGTTCGGCTGCCATCTCCTTCTCTTGTTCGAAAATTTCAGAAAGGTTGTCTCTGGATTGTTGTAATTTAGCTTCTCTTAGTTTCCTCTTCAGAGTCCTTTCAGGCTCAGGATCAACTTCAACAAGAGTGTCTTTTTCCTTGTTCCTGCTCATATGAAAGAGAAGAGAACAAGAAAAGAAAGAGGAATCCTCTATGTCCCAGTAAAGAGGTTCCTTATTGTTAGTAGAAGAAGAAAGGAATAAAAGTGGAGAATCCAATCACAAGGGTGAGGATAGAGGCAGTGATTGGAGATGAAGAGAGGTGAAGAGAAGTGTTAGTAAATAAATAAATAAATAGAAGAAGAGAAGAGAGGGAGAATTCGAAAATAATTTTGAAACAGTAGTTAATGATTTTCAAAAATTTAAAGATAAGATATAATTAAAATTAAAATTTAAAATAATTAGTTAATTTAAAAAGAATTTTTGAAAAAGGATGAGATATTTTCGAAAATTAGAGAGAGAGAAGTAGTTAGGTGGTTTTGAAAAAGATAAGAAACAAACAAAAAGTCAAATAGTTAGTTGAAAAAGATATTAAAATCAAATTTGAAAAGATAAGAAGATAAGGAGTTAGATAAGATATTTTGAAATCAATTTTTTGAAAAAGATAAACTTTTGAAAAAGATATGATAAAAAGATAAGATAAGAAGATATGATAAAAAGATAGAATTGAAAAAGATTTAATTTTTTTAAATTAAAATTAATTACTTAACTAACAAGAAACTAAAAGATATGATTCTAGAATTTAAAGATTGAACCTTTCTTAACAAGAAAGTAACAAACTTCAATTTTTGAATCAATCACATTAATTGTTAGTGTAATTTCGAAAATTTGAAATAAAATTAAGAAAAAGATTTTGAAAATAATTTTTGAAATTTTCGAA
>NC_029781.3:17046581-17052496 GCF_000817695.3 Arachis duranensis | reverse complement strand
ATTTCGAAAATTAGGAGAGAAATAAGGAAAAGATATTTTTTATTTTTGAATTTTTAATGAGGAGAGAGAAAAATACAAACATGACCCAAAACATGGAAATTTTGGATCCAAACACATGATGCATGCAAGAACACTATGAATGTCAAGATGAACATCAAGAACACTTTGAAGATCATGATGAACATCAAGAACATATTTTTTGAAAAATTTTTGATGCAAAAAAAACATGCAAGACACCAAACTTAGAATTCTTTAACGCATGGACACTATGAATGCAAAAATGCATATGAAAAATAACATACAACACAAAATAAGAAAACATCAAGATCAAACAAGAAGACTTGTCAAGAACAACTTGAAGATCATGAAGAACACCATGAATGCATGAATTTTCAAAAAATGCAAGAAAAATTTTTAAAGCATGCAATTGACACCAAACTTAAAAATTGACTCAAGACTCAAACAAGAAACACAAAATATTTTTGGTTTTTATGATTTTACGATTTTTTTTGTATTTTCTTTTATTTTTTTCGAAAAAACATATAGGAAAAAGAAAATAAGAAATTCAAAATCTTTAAGAAGAATTCCAGGAATCTTTCAATATTAGCCCAAAGCTCCAATCAAAAGGGTTTGACATGACTTAATAGCCAGTCAGCTTCAGGATGGAATTACATGCATTGTGGTGATTAGTTGAAGACCAATTCCAAAGGAGTTTGAATATGGCTTTGCAGCTAGCCAAGATTCAACATGCTTCATGAAACTCTGGAATCCATTCTTAAATGTTTTGAAGCCATAGAATGATTTATTTAAAAAAAATTTTGAAAATAGGAATAAAAATTTTTTGAAAGATTTTTGAAAACTTTTTTGAAAGGAAAATAAAAAGAAAATTACCTAATCTGAGCAACAAGATGAACCGTCAGTTGTCCATACTCAAACAATCCCCGGCAACGGCGCCAAAAACTTGGTGCACGGATTTGTGATCATCAACAATGGCTCCAATAATTTGGTAGCTCTCACACGTGAATTACACTTAGTCACAACTCCGCACAACTAACCAGCAAGTGTCAGATAAGCGTATGGAGATGCTTGTCCCTGTTGAATCTCTGCTTTCCTACTGTTTTCATCCAACCCTTCTTACTCCTTTCCATGGCAAGCTGTATGTAGGGCATCACCGTTGTCAATGGCTACATCCCATCCTCTCAGTGAAAATGGTTCAAATGCTTTGTCACAGCATGGCTAATCATATGTCGGTTCTCAATCAGGTTGGAATAGAATCCCGTGATTCTTTTGCGTCTGTCACTAACGCCCAGCCTTTAGGAGTTTGAAGCTCGTCACAGTCATTCAATCCCGGAATCCTACTCGGAATACCACAGACAAGGTTAGACTTTCCGAATTCCCATGAATGCCGCCATCAATTCTAGCTTATACCACGAAGATTCTGATCAAGGAATCCAAGAGATATGCACCCGGTCTAAGGTAGAACGGAAGTGGTTGTTAGTCACGCGCGTTCATAGGTGAGAATGGTGATGAGTGTCACGGATCATCACATTCATCAAGTTGAAGTGCAACGAATATCTTAGAACAGGAATAAATCGAATTGAATAGAAAATAGTAGTAATATCACTGAAACTTGAGGTACAGCAGAGCTCCACACCCTTAATCTATGGTGTGTAGAAACTCTACTGTTGAAAATACATAAGTGATAGGTCCAGGCATGGCCGAATGGCCAGCCCCCAAGATCTAAGAACTAATAGTCCAAAGATGTGGTCAAAAGACCAAATGATCAAAAGACTCCTAATAAACTAGTAAAAAGTTCTATTTATACTAAACTAGCTACTAGGGTTTACAAGAGTAAGTAATTGATGCATAAATCCACTTCCAGGGCCCACTTGGTGTATGTTTGGGCTGAGCTTGATCTATCCACGAGCTGAGGCTTCTTTTGGAGTTGAACGCCAAGTTGTAACGTGTTTTGGGTGTTCAACTCTAGTTCGTGACGTGTTTCTGGCGTTTGACTCCAGAATGCAGCATGAAACTGGCGTTGAGCGCCAATTTACGTCATCTAATCACGAATAAATGGACTATTATATATTGCTGGAAAGCTCTGGATGTCTAATTTTCAACGCCGTTAAGAGCGCGCCATTTGGAGTTCTGTAGCTTCAGAAAATCCATTTCGAGTGCAGGGAGGTCAGATTCCAACAACATCAGCAGTCCTTTGTCAGCCTCCTATCAGAGTTTTGCTCAGGTCCCTCAATTTCAGCCAGAAAATACCTGAAATCACAGAAAAACACACAAACTCATAGTAAAGTCCAGAAATGTGAATTTAGCATAAAAGCTAATGAAAACATCCCTAAAAGTAACTAGATCATACTAAAAACTACCTATAAATAATGCCAAAAAACATATAAATTATCCGCTCATCAGTGCACATCCTTGCCCTTCCCTCTTAGGTTCAGGCTTTCATTATAGCATTTCCTTGCCAATTTCTGGTCTCCCTTGATGGTTGCTATTCCCTTGGATGTCGTGAATTTCATGCAAAGATGAGGTGTAGACACCACTGCTCTGAGCCGATTTAGGGTTGCTCTGCCTATTAAGACATTATATGCTGACCCTACGTCGACACTGATAAAGTCGATGCTCAGAGTCCTGGATTTTTCCCCTTTTCCAAAAGTTGTGTGGAGGGGAATGTATCCTAGTGGCTTTATTAGCGTGTTGCCTAGTCCATATAGAGTGTCAGGGTATGCTCTCAACTCCTTTTCCTCCAACCCTAGCTTATCAAATGCTGGTTTGAAGAGGATGTCGGCCGAGCTTCCCTGATCTACCAGAGTTCTATGAAGATGAGCGTTGGCTAGGATCATAGTTATCACTACGGGATCATCGTGTCCCGGGATGATCCCTTGTACATCCTCTTTGGTGAATGAGATAGTGGGAAGGTCGGGAGACTCACTCCTAACGTGGTAGACTCGCTTCAGGTGTCTTTTGCGAGATGATTTGGTGAGTCCTCCTCCCCCAAATCCTCCTGAGATCATATGTATATGTCTCTCCGGGGTCTGTGGTGGTGGGTCTCTTTGGTCACTGTCATCTCGCTTTCTGTTTCCATGATTGTCCGACCTTTTCGTGAGATATCTGTCAAGCCGACCTTCTCTGGCTAGCTTTTCTATCACATTTTTAAGGTCGAAACAGTCATTTGTTGAATGACCATACATCTTATGGTACTCACAGTAGTCGCTGAGACCCCTACCCTTTTTGTTTTTGATGGGCCTGGGGGTGGTAGTCTTTCAGTATGGCAGATTTCCCTCTATACATCAACGACGAAAACTCTTAGAAGAGTATAAGAGTGATATCTCCTTGGCCTTTCAAGGCCGACCTCCTCTTTTTTCTTGGGCTCCTTTTCTTTCTCTTTCAACGAGTTAGAATGCCCGGTCGCCAGTTTAGGTCTCGCAGTCTAGCATTTTCCTCCATGTTGATGTACTTCTCAGCTCTTTCTTGTACATCGCTCAAGGAGGTCGGGTGCCTTTTTGAGATGGACTGGGAGAAAGAGCCTTCTCTGAGTCCATTTACTAGGCCCATTATTATCGCTTCTGTGGCAAGTTCTGGATCTCTAGGCATGCTTTATTGAACATTTCCTTGTAGTCTCTTAAAGGTTCTCCTGCCTCCTGCTTTACACCCAGGAGGCTTGGTGCATGTTTTACTTTATCCTTCTGGATGGAGAACCGCATCAGGAATTTGCGCGAGAGGACGTCAAAGCTAGTTACAGATCTTGGGGGAAAATCATCGAACCACTTCATCGCTGCTTTTGTCAAAGTAGTCGGGAAAACTTTGCAGCGAGTAGCATCAGAAGCGTCGGCCAAATACATCCGACTTTTAAAGTTGCTCAAATGGTGTTTTGGATCTATGGTCCCATCATAGAGGTCCATGTCAAGGCTTTTAAAATTCTTTGGAACCTTTGCTTTCATCATGTCCTCACTGAACGGATCCTCTCCTCCCAAGGGTGAATCTTCTCGGTCATTGCGAGAGCTCCGACCTTTGAGGGAAGATTCTAGCTTTAAGAGTTTTTCTTCTTACTCTTTTCGTCACTCTATTTCATTTCTCAAGTTCCTCTCTGCCTCTCGCTGTCGCTCTAACTCCTGTTCCAGCTGCTCCAGACGTCCATGATGGCCGTGGACCAATCCCATGAGCTCAGCCGCGTGGGGGTGGTCCTTCATTTTCTGATTTGCATCCCTCCGAGGAGTTTACCTTTGGGTTTATTAACCCAGAGGTACCTTCTCTGTGCTGGCCATCCGCCTCTTGGTGGAGGGTCATATCCGCGTTATTATTTCCAGTGTTCAAATTTTCCTGTTCTGAATCGGTCGTGGCGTGGCCATCTTCAGGTGAATTGTTCGCCATCGAAGGTTGATCTCTCGGGTCCCCGGCAACGGTACCAATGTTACGGTGGATAACCGGAGATTTATGGACTGGACTTGTTAAGTTGGCCCGATCGTCTAGTGGAAGAAGCCTTCGAGCGAGTTCGCGCCTGGGAGCCTCCTTCCGACTTAGGTATGAGAGAGAATGGGGGGTGGTACCTGCAAAGACACTCCGATGCCTAAGTGAGTAAGGGTCTAAGCAAGTTTAGAGAGTATGGGAACTTCGAAATACCTGATGGATGTCAGTGTACTTATAGTGGTGAACCCATAACCACCGTTGGAGTGGTTCCACCTTTCGAGGAGGATAACCGTCCCTTTATCTTAGGAAGGTTGAGATTTGACTCCTAGAAAGGGGTTGAGAGATTTTAGGGGCAGTTACTTATTTGAATGGGTGTTATCTGCCAACTAATCTTCGTCCTCGACTTCTTTGTGGTGGAGCCTATGACGAACCCGACCTCTTATGAGGAGGTCGGTTGCAGGAGAAGGCCAATCTTGTGGATTGGGCCTTTTTGTACTATTTGGATCTGGGCCTTGTCATTGGGTCAGGGTATAAACACCTATTATATTAAATTTTTATTGACCACTAATTAAAAAAATGATCAATGTATTAGTAGTAATAATTTCATAAAATAAATATTACAAAAAAATAATTTTAAATTTTTTTATATTAAAATGAAGGTAATAAAAGTTAAACACACAACGTTAAACTTAAATAAGTTGCTTAAAACTAAGCCATTTCATTATACACAAGGATAACGATTGTTTAACCACTATTATATACAATAATAGTGATTTATTAAAAATTTTAAATTGTTGATAAAATTAAAAATTATTTTAATTGTAGATGTGTTGTGATAAGGATATGGATGACCATTGACCACGTATGATTTGGATGGCTTAACTTTTCTATAGTGAAGTGCCATATTACCAAGGTAATTACATTTAATGAAAGAGGAAAAAGAGGACTCTTGTACATGTATAAATAGGAGGTTAAGCCTCCGTTGATGAGACACACAAAAGTAATAAACAATTCTCTCTCTCTTTATGTTGCAATACTTCTTTATACATGTGGGGAAGTTAGATTTGAAAATATTTGATTTGAGTAATTGGGTATTGTATATTTTAGTGAAAATGTGCAAAATAATAGTTGAGCACATATTATTGCATTCAATACTTTAATCATATGCATTGAGAAAAATAAAAAAAATAATAATAAAAAAGAAAAGAAAAATAAAAAGAAAAAAGTGAAAGAAAAAAAAAGCAAATAATAAAAGGGGACAAAATGCCCCAAAGTAAGTGTTAGTATCAATGCATATGTACTGAACTCAAATTTAGGATGCATGAATATGTGGAAAACACAGTTAATGGGTAGTTATTGATTTTCTATTACATGAATTGTTCTAAGTTAGGTGGAAAGTTTATGTTAATTAAGGATTCAGATTTTAGTCCACTTGGCCAAATACAATCCTACCTTGACCCTAACCCCATTACAACCCTTAAAAGACCTCTTGATTT
>NC_029781.3:17022726-17046492 GCF_000817695.3 Arachis duranensis | reverse complement strand
GAATTGAGAGAATTGACCCTAGACACTTGAGAGTTAGAATGATATACACTACCAGTAAGGGTTCAGTGCTTAATTCTATGTTCCCTACTTTCATGAGGTATCTTCTTCTTGCAAATTATTTGTATTGTATTTTGTGATTTGAATTAGTGAAATCCAGCTCATATTTATTCTTGAAAGATTTATTTACTTTTTTTTACCAAGTAGGTAGAATCATTTTAGCATGTAGTTGCATTCACATTCATAGGTTGCATTGCATGAGTCTTGCCTTTTCCTACTCATTTATTTGGTCTCCTTGAGTTTTGCATGAGGACATGCTAATGTTTAAGTGTGGGGAGGTTGATAAACCACTATTTTATGGTTTAAGAAGAGATGACCAGCGAGAAGTCACGCGATCGCATGGCTTACGCGACCGCGCGAAATAGAAGGAATTACCGTGATGCGCTCGTGTGCATGATGCGACCGCGTGGATTGGAAGATGCACGAAACGACGCAAAAGCGTGGACGACGCACACGCGTGGTACGAGAAATGCTAAGTGACGCAAATACGTGGACGACGCAGACGCGTGACGAGCGCGATCTGTAGAATTACAGAAGTCATTGGCACATATTTCAGGCCGCATTTCAACCCAGTTTTCGGTCCAGAAACACAGATTAAAGTCCGGGAACATGCATAGACTCAGAACAATCAATTCATATCAGATCGTAATTCAATTTTAGGTTTTAGATGTAGTTTTTAGAGAGAGAGGTTCTCTCCTCTCTCTTAGGATTTAGGATTAGGATTAGGATTAGGATTTCAACTTCTTCATCACAGGTTCAATGTTCCTTTAATTTATTTTCTACTTTTATTTATTACTTTAGTTGATTATTTGATATTGCCAATTTGGCTTATGGATTTCTATGTTCAATCTAACTTTCTATTTAATATAATTTGAGGTATTTCAGATTTATGATTGCTTTCCTTTATTTATATAGATAATTTAGATTTTCTACCTTTTGACTCTGGTTGATTAATTGGTGACTCTTGAGTTATCAAACTCATTGTTGACTGAAAATTGGAATTCTTCAATAATTAATTCGAGTTCCAATAACTCTAGCCTTTCCCAAGGAAAGACTAGAACTTGAGGAATCAAAATTAATTCATCCACTTGACTTACCTTCATAGTTAGAGGTTGACTTAGTGGGAGAAAAATCCAAATCACAATTGATAAGGATAACTCAGATAGGACTTCTAGTTCTCATACCTTGCCAGGAGCTTTATTAGTTTTTATTTTGACGACTTGTTATTTTACATTACTTGTTTAACTCTTTTGAAAACCCCAAAATATATCTTTGTATAACCAATAATAAGAACACCTCCCTGCAATTCCTTGAGAAGATGACCCGAGGTTTAAATACTCGGTTATCAATTTTAAAGGGGTTTGTTACTTGTGACAACCAAAACATTTGTACGAAGGGATTTTCTGTTGGTTTAGAATCTATACTTACAACGCGACTATTTTTTTATAAAATTCTTTACTAGCAAAAATTCCAACGTTAGTTGCACACTTGTGCTTTAAAGAATTTAATGCCGATTATGAATCTACACGTAGGGTGCCCGTCATGTAGACTTGTATAGAGCTGCTAGAGAGATTTGCTGCTGAGTTATACACTCATGAGATATTTCTATTATTTCGGCCATTTCTCTCTAGAGCTGGATCAATGCGGTTGCTAAACATAGAGAATAACGATGATTGCATAAAGTACATTGTGTATAAGCATGGGAGGCCCGATTTTATGTGGACCGTTGAATTTTGTCAAGAAGAAATGATCTTCATGTGTACCTGTTTAAGAATGGAGTCATTTGGAATTCCCTGCGAACATATTGTGAAAGTTCTGGTTGACAGAGACATTTGTGAGATTCCCCGGTCATTGGTATTGGATAGATGGACAAAAAAGGTGAAGTCAACACTCAATGATCCAAGTGGGTTCACCAGGAATACTGTTGTTATTAGTCGTCAAAGTGTCATGATGGAATTTTCTAAACAATTGGCTGCTGTTGCTGCTAAAGTATCAGAGAGATATGAAGAGACACATGACATAATTATGGGGTTGTACTCATCTTACAAGGCTGCAGAAGAAGACACTAATCAACCTCAGTTAGGTGTAGCTAAAAGTAGCAATCTGTTTGTGCATCAAACCAATATAGGCTCAGGACAACCATCTAAGAAGAAGCGGTAACGTTGTAGTGTTTGTTAAATGGAAAGACATAAGAAGACAACATGTGAAGGACATTAACAACAATGTTATAGAAGATGAAGCTAATGGTTCGGATGATGGCGACTTGTATACCGAACCGACAGCTGAGTTAGATAGTGATAATTAGCAACCTCCATAAACTTAATATTTTTTGCGTAAAGAATTAGTTTCATATTTGTATTTATTTATTTTTTCTCACTATATTAATGAAATTTTATATATTCTTCCAATAGTTGTGCTTATGCTTTTTAGATGAAAAAAATGTCAAATAAATATCTGTTAGCGAAAAAGGGTAAAAAAACCAGAGTTGAACCGGCATTTAACTGGTAAACCGGTAAAAAATCAGACAGTTTTTTAGTGGGTTTCCAGTTTAAACTACCCCACCAATGGCGTCGTTTAATGGGATGGAAAAAAAAAGCAATGTTATGAAACCGATTTCAATAAGCCAGATTGATCGGTCGAACCGTAAACCGTTAATAAATATGGTTTGAACAGACAGCAAAACCAAAAAATTTAAAAACCAGAATTGAACTGCTAAACTAGCCGAGAACCGGTTGGTAACCGAACCGTAACTCGGTCGATTTTCGAAATTGGCTAGCTTTACACTGCGTTTTGCATGCTGAAGAAAGGGGAATGAACCCTAGTCTCACACAGATCCACTCACACCTTTCATCTCGAGCCTCCAGAGTCCACTCTCACCCCTCTCTTTCAGATCTCACATCTCTGGTCTCCATCTCGAGCCTCCGGGGCAACTTCTGTCCAGCCCCGCCTGTGGAGCCACCACCACTGTCTCGTAGCCACGCTCCATCGCCAAGTCAGCCCTCGAAAATCGCAGCCACTGCCATCGCCACTTTCCATCGCTGAGTTAGGTACCGCCGGTGCCACCTCTGTTCAACCTTGCCACCCCTTCAGCCACCTCTTGCCAGCCACTGTCCCTGTCCTCTCCAGCTCTGCATTTCTCCAAACTTCCAACTTCTAACCCTAGGTATGAATTTTGATTTTCGTAATAATAATTTTTGAAGCATTGATTAATTGTTGAAGGATGATTAATTGAATAATTTTTTATAATTATTGTTAGTTTAGTTCTGTTCAAGCCTGTTCGAAGGTTACTTTGAAGTCTCGTGAAATGTGAACTGTGAACTGCGATTTTTTTAGTTTTCTCCCCTAAATTCAAAATTTTATGCTCTGTTAAGAAATTATTGAATGATTATTGAATGTGTTTTGTTTTTGTTGAATGATTATTTCATTCTTATAAAGGACTGGATGCTATGCTTTGTTTGTGTACTATTTCTATACTGGGTTTGTGATTTGTTTTGGGTAATTCAACAGGTTAAAAATAAACTTGCTGTTTAATAATATTTTCTTCCATTGTTAATGCTTTGTTTGTGTACTATTTCTTCTCTGCTTAATCCCTCGTATTCTTCCTTTCGTTATTCTTCTTTTTCAAACTTTTAAGCGCAGAAATCCAGAAGAAATAAGCATGGTCGCGGCCACATCAAATTCATCCGTTGTTCCAACCGTGGCAAGTGCTGCCTTAAGGTACTCTCCTTCTTTCTCCATTCAGATTTGATTCTCACTCCTCTTAGGTTAATTTTTTCTTTAATGAAATTCATAGGACAAATCAATCAAGCGGTTCCTTGTGAGGAACATTGTTGAGCAAGTTGCAGTTCGTGATGTTCAGGAAGCCTGTTTCTATGAGCGTAATTCTTCATTCATATAATCTATCTATCTCTGTTTATCAAGATTTGTGTTCTTTTGTTGCTGAATTATTTTGAATTTATATATTTCTATTGTTATGGTTTGTTGGTTGTAGAATACACTCTTCCGAAGCTGTATGTGAAGATGCAGTATTGTGTTTTCTGTGCCATCCACTCTCATCTTGAGAGCGTGCATTCTCGCACCGATAGAAGGAATCGCGAGCCGCCACAGTGCTTTGCCAAGCATAGAGTATGCTTGTTTTGCCATTCTTTTAACTTTTCCACAATCTGTTGCTTATTGATTCTAATGAGCGCAAATTGTTTTGGATTATCTTTAGCTATGTTGACACACATTTTGTTCCTAAACTGTGGAGTATTGTAGTGCTTGGATAACTAGTTGGAACTTGATATTAATGGAAAGAATTGAGGCTGCTACTCTTTCATACTCATTTGAACAAATCTAATTTCTTCAAATTGTAATTTACGTAAATCATAGTTCTAGATCTTGCAATTGCATATCTAGAACTTGATATTAATGGAAAGAATTGAGGCTTATCCTAATCCACTAAGAATTGCGTCCCGTTCGTCTTTTAGTTTTAGCTATATTCATATCTTAGAACTGTGATGTCAATTTTGCATTCTTATAACATTGTCTTCTTAAGCTTATTCACTTGAGCATGTGAATGTGATTGACTGCATAAATGAATGGGACTCCAAACTTTCAGTCTTCTTTGGGGTAATTGGTTATGCATTCTCTCTTTTTGATATATGATAATATATTCTACGTATTTGAATAGACTTGTGACTTTTGTGCATAGGAATTGTAAGTGATGGTTAATCAATTTTATATGTCTTTTATGTACCATTTACTGGTTTTTTTATGATTGTATTTGTTTCTCATTCTAAAGGATGATGCACCAAGGCCCGGTCAGCCTGGTCAAGCACCTCGTCCTGCTGGTGGAGTAGGAGCTGCCCCTCGATATATTGGAGGCTGAGAATGCAGCGCACAACGTGAAAGTAACGTTCTTAGAGCTTTACAATGAGGAAATAACGGATCGTGTGGCTCCTGAGGAAACTGTAAAATTTGTAGATGATAAGTCTAAAAGTCCTATCGCTCTAATGGAGGATTGGAAAGGAGGCTTCCATTGTTACTCTAGGAAGAATTGATTAAAAATTTGTAACATATATACTTCACATTTGTCTTAGCAATATATGAACAGATTATTAAAATACTTTGATATATATTGCATGGTATTTTTTTTTCTAGTCAAGATTCAACAGAGAGGTCAAATCTTGAACAAATGAAAAGAACAAAATAGAATCCAAACAAATAAAAAGTTCTGGAATTTTTTTTACATAAATTAATTATATAAAATAAAATATAATTCACAAGAGATAATATTTATATGGCATTGTTGCTGAAATGATAAATGAAAATGACATTACTTTATCATAAAAATATGAGTTTTTTAAACTAAAATATCTCTATAGAGCATAGAAAAAGAGAAAAATTTTAAAAGCCACGAAGCAATAAATTTCTATTTAAGAAGTCATTGAAAAATAACTAAAGAAGTACATCCACCAAACATAACAAATAAATAGGCAATAACCAAAGTATTATAAATTATCTAGATTACTACTATTATCTTTACATCTCATATTTTGTGTGCATATTCCAAAACTCATTGGCCGATGCTATAAATTGTGACTTCTTCTGATTGATCCGACTCCGGAGTAAATGCATAGCGGATATCATGCGAATATCGTGATCCTCAAGCTGCAATTTATTTATTATAAATTAGTACAAAAAAATAGGGATTAAATATTAGAGAGTTGTTTTATAAATGCTCACCTTATTGTTACCATTTGGTTTAAACTCAAAAGTCATATCCATCAACTTCATCACCAAGTTGCAGAGTTCTAGCTTGAACAACATTGAGGTATATCTTCTGGCCTTCTAATTTTATAGTCCTGAAATTGTTTATTATACTCTTGAATGCCATCATCCTTGTAAAATTTTGACTTGATGACTTGCTCCGGTACGTTTGCCTGATTTTATTTAACTAGTTAAATAATAAAAACAAAATATCATCAAATAAGCTTATAAAGGTTTTTTCTTGGCCTTACTAGTGTATTGGTAACACGTTCACGATAGTGAATTCTGTCATTATTAAAATAGGTGTCCAAGTGATAGATTGTGCGATTATCAACCGACATTACCATTAGATACCAGTGGTCACCCTCTTGAATAGGAACACATATCTAGACCATAAAATTTGTCCGTGAGTTATGAATGTTAATGATGAAAAATTATATTCAACAAAGAATATCCACAAAAAATTCTTACAAATTTTAAATCAGCAGTAGGTTGTATAAATTTATAAATATAGTGTTCCATCTTCTTCTTTAAATTTATCTTGCTGAAGACATCCACCTAATTCATTAATGCAAACCAATATAACTGTTACTACATAATAAAGCATGGTTATATATCAGCATTACATTTATAACTTATAATCAGTAAAATTATCTTGTTAGGGGTTATATAACATACCACAAATCTCGGTGAAAGTTGCCATGTTGTCTTAAAACTTACATCAGATTATTCATCAGTGCATCTCAATGCTGCTAATTCAAGAATCTGAACCATAATCCAAATATATCACTAGATTGTGCAAAAAATCAAATGTAAATTAATTAATCGATTATTTGTGTACCTTATCAGTAATGGGTCTATTAGGTATGAAATGTTCAAAGTCTGATCTAGTTGCTTTGATTGTATCTGTTACCACAAGTTCTTCACTGTATCAATTAAAAACAAAAACACATTAGATTGGTCCTCATTCATCGACAACACAGATAATATCAAATTAACTTACGATGGATCCAGCGAGGCTGAAAATGCATATGCACAGGCCTTTATCTGATCTTCCAAAAGACGCATGGTTGGAGTTGGCATAAATTTACACTGCATTGACTACAAAGTTTAACACAAAAGTATTAGTAATACACAACTAGATGATTAATTAGCAGTACTTATAAGAAACTAGATAATTAAAGATTGGTGTTTAAGTGGTAATTACGTTGGTAATGGAAAAGAAATAAACAGGTCTTCTATAGTCTTTTGTGGGTTGGCTCAATGCATAAGACGTCTTGGATTTATTGAATGATTTACGCTCAATCTTTGGCTTTCTAATTCCGCCTGGTAGAGTGAACAATAATTTTTCTGTGTCCCCATAATAGTCTTACCCTAAGAAAAAAAAATAGGTTCAAGTAAATTCTTATTATCATGTTAGGATTGTACTAGTAAAAAATATGAGTTATTGAATTTTAGCATATACCTTTGATATATTTTTCTTTTTTGTTGCGGCTCTTATAGTTGGGGATACTGGTTTGTCCATATTGATCTCGATGTTGAACGCATCATCGTGAGTGAAAGACCTCTTGTCCAGTTCAATAAGATCATCCTCATCGTCTGATATAGCAGTATGAATATCAATATCCGAACTCTTAGCCTTCAATCTTTTTAAGAATGGACATGTCTTTTGTACAGAAAGCTTGGTCGGAGTCTCGAAATCATTGTTCAGACTGAGTTGTGATATCATTGTCTTGATGCGGCTTACAGATTCAAGGATTTTATCAATTTTTTCGTTCTGAGCCATGTTTACAACTCTCATTGACTGCAAACATTTTATGTAAAATAATTTCATATAAATGTAAAAATATGAAAAGAGTGATAAAAAAATGTTTATACTATATAAATTGTATGACATAATATAAATATAAATTGCAATACTGATTGTCAAATTAAATTACCTCCATGCTAAGGAGGACCTCTTCCACTTTACTAGACAATTCTTCACTTTTATTTAGATCCTTGCTTTGAATAACATCGTCATTGATAACTAGGCCATCCTGTAGAAAGAAAACATAAAAGATTAAATTACTCATAATACATTCTACTAAAAATTAAAAACCGATTACGTCTTACCTTAGCACTAAGAATCGTAGTTCTAATTTGATCACCAAAATCAACTGTGGTAAGATCACAGGCTCCAAAATCAACTGTGGTAAGATCACAGTCTGTAGCCAGTGACATATTCTGCGTATTACATGCATCATTGGGTACTAAATCTTCGTTAGGAGGAATATCGATGATTATTATCAACTGAAGAATATTGTATAAGTAGATTTGGTTGAAAGAAAAATACTTAAAATAATTTGTCAACGTATAGAAAATTAGTCGCATTGAGCACATATATATACACCCAAAAAAGATAACCAAATTTTAATTCTATCTTTTTTAAAAAATTTTAAATTAAGTGAACAATTTTAAAAATTTTTATGATATCTTATCTTTTGATTAAGATCAAATACAAATCAAATTTTATCTTGATTTTTATTTACAATTTAACAAAGTAAATTTTATTAATTCATATGATTATATCTTATCTATAATTATTTTTAAGTAGATAAATACTCAAATAATAATAATAATGAGATTAGATGCATCATTAATAATTAAATAAAAATAGTTTCAAAACTGGTTGATAGGCACTATACGGAATCAAGCCCCCACCAATCGATTGAAATAATAATTGTGGATACTTCAATCGATTGCACTTAGAAAACAATCGATTGAACAGTAATTAAGTGTACTTCAATCGATTACAATAACAATATAATCGATTGAATTAATAATTGAGGATAATTCAATCGATTGCATTAACAAACCAATCGATTGAAACAGTAATTAAGTGTAATTCAATTGATTACAATAACAAAACAATCGATTGAATCAGCAATTGAGGATACATCAATCGATTTCACTGCCAAAACAATCGATTGAATCCGTACAAACACCTGATTGCAAGCATTCTTCAATCGATTGGTTTCAAGAACTGATTGCACCTGATTTCATGAAAAAATGCCGACGCTTCTTTAGCTTCCTTAGATAATGAAGACGAAGTTGCAAACTTCTATCTCTCAGCCAACCTCAGACCGCAAGTTTTTCTTACTACTATTATGAGTTACAAGAATCTTATGATGAATTATTTTAAGAATTCACAAAGATGGTCAAATAAGTTGCTTTATCAAAGAAAAAAGTTTTGCAACTTCAAAAAAGATGTTAGACATTTTGAAAAATGAAAATATTATTGGTAAACAAAAATGTGAAGACCACAATTCATCATACGAGTCGTGAAACTCATCTTAAGGATATAGATAAACAAGAAAAAGATTTAGCTAAATTTAATGCATCATCCAAGAGTTTAAATAAATGATGTAGTAAAATCATACGAAGGATAGAGAAGGTCCTACAATTCAAACAAACCTAGTACCTTTAAAAACTCTACATATGAATTATAAAAATGTACAAAAGTCCCACTGAATATTCAAAAACTCTATATGTGAATTAAGTTCCCATATTTACATGTATAGATTAGATGTTTTTTGCTACTTTAACTTCTTTGTATAATAAGAAAGTTAGATTGACATAATACTTTCTTTAAAAACAAAATAAGCTTAAAAAAGTTGCACTATCTAATAAAAGCACAAAAATTTTTTACCATCATGTATGAAAATGGCAGAGTAAAATACTAGCAAAAATGTCAGTGCTATGCTTCATGATTAGCAGAACAAAGTGCAAAGATTGAATTTGATATCAATTTTAGTGTTCACTAAGCATCATGTTGGCACCAACTGTTGCAATAGTAGCAGCATCAAGAAACTTTCACCATGGAAATAACTTGCAAGAACTTGTGCTTCTGTTGGATTTCATGAACCAGTGAGAAAGTTACAATCAATTCCAAAGTAAAATTCATAATATGATTTACAGGGATGAAATCATTTAAAATTGTCAAAATACCCAGTGAACAATAATACCTAAGACTCTCAAAAGTGAAATGACACATTTCATGATACAGTGAAAATAACACCTAGATTTTGTCATTATTGAAAATAGAGCCGCTCTCGAAACGTAATTATCCTAGATTTTTTTGTAACTCACTAACATTAACTCTCATCCAAGCATCAATGGGGATTATAGGATCATGTGGAGTTCTAGATAACAATTTCTTCATGGTCCAGGCCTTGGGATGATGCCCCTTGGGTTTGTGATGCCTAGATTAGTGTATAGAAGATCAATTGCTTCTCCTTGACGATTGATAGCTTCAGTTTTCCTGTCTTGACGCTGCCTCATATCAGCAAATTGCCCCTCCAAATATACTCTCATGCTTCGCAATTCATCCATCAAATCTCGCATTGTTGGCGAAGGAAGGGGTGGTGGTAGGGGTTCCTGTGATTGTGCTTGCACATCAGGGTCTTGTGGTTGTCCTTGGATCTGAGGTTCTTGGGCATCCGGATCTCTTCCCATCTGTCTAAGAGTGCTGTCATCAATCTTGGCTACATTACTCAAGACGACACTTTTCTTTTCACTCAAGTCAATTCCAAGCCAGGTGAAAATCTTGGTCCATTGGCAAGCATATCCTAAACCAATACTTGATTTTCCTTTCTTCATTTCAAGCATATGATGAACCATAAAATAAGGACATTTTATCTCCTTTCCAGCCACCATAGTCCAAAGCACTAGAATATCTTCGTTAAACAAGATTCAATGATTATGTTTTCTTGGAATCAACATGTACGAAAATAAATACATAAGTATACGCTGTTCATTACCCAAACCACTGCAACTTATATTACCTCTAGCATCCATATGTGGATTCTCATACTGTAGACTCTGCAAACCCACCAATCTATTATATTCACCCCCATTCTTCATCTACCGTAATACCTCCAGTAAATTTTGCCCCATGATAAACTAAATTCCATTGTTCAGCTAATTGTTCCAAAGTAAGTCTATAATGCCGTGACCCTAAATCAAACTCGATCAGCAGCATTACCTTCTCACCCTCTTCATCAAGTTTAGGAACAACATAATTTAAAGTACTATAAATAGTCCTTACCAAGTGCGGGTACTAATCATCCTTAGTTTGTACAAAATTAGTCAAGTGTTGTGTTTGCAAAGCATTCCAAACCAAGTTATAATGTCTATCATGAATGAATTCGGCTGTTATGCACCTGGGAGGAACAATTGCCCTTGACTCAAACTTCTCCACATAGTTGTTCAGTACCCTCGGAGACGGCAGCCACCTTGCCATGTAATGTGATAAAGCAACTAGTCTAGTGGAAGCAGAGCTTTCTTCCTCAACCCTAGCTCTTTTGGCGTTCTTATTTCTGGCTATTTTGGGGATATTGATTTGGTGGGTTTTGTAAGGATTTAGATGAGGATTAATAATATGTATGTAGTTTGGAGTGGATGTTGGTGAGATTGGAGAAGAAGAGAGAAGCTTTCTGGATTTTAGAGAGAGGAGAGAGGTGCAGAAATGGTGTATGTTATGATGTTTTAAAACGGGGAGAGAGTGAATACGCATGGTTTGGGTTTAATAGATAGCAAATTTCAAATTTCAATCGATTGGATTACATTACCAATCGATTGAATGCAGAGAAAAACACATTTACATTACATCCCAATCGATTGAATTCTCATACCAATCGATTGAATTGGAAGTCACGTACAAACTTCAATCGATTGAGTAACACAACCAATCGATTGAATTGTGAGACCTCAAGTTACTTTGAAGCTTTCAATCGATTGGGTAGCACAACCAATCGATTGAATTTGACAAATCCATATTGTTTTGATGAATTCAATCGATTGGGTAACACAACCAATCGATTGAATTGTGAGACCTCAGATTGTTTTGAAGCATTCAATCGATTGGGTAGTATAAGCAATCGATTGAATTATTAAAAACTCACATTTTAGTCATCGTTCAATCGATTGATTTTTGCGAAAACCATGCTGCCTTGCAATTTTCAGTCGATTGTTTTGTGATAACAACTTGTAGTCCAATCGATTGAGTTATGGGAAACCTGAAATTCAATTGATTGTTTTGATAATCCAATCGATTGATTTTCAAAGAAACACGATTTCACAGCCCTGGACGAACGTCACGGATCAAATATAATCTTTTAATCGATTGGAATAGTCAAAAAGTTTATTACAATCAATGGAAGATCTAATTCGTTATTGTTTTTGTTTTATATTGTTAATAAACATAATAGATTAATGATAAAATAATAATTTATAAAATAAAAAATAGTTTTTATGATTAAATAAAATATATGAGGTTAATTTGTAATTTAAATTAGATAAGGACTATTTATCAGTTATTAAAAAACTTAAAAAACATGTTTTGTTTTGGGACCATTTAATGGTCCAAATGTTTTGGGACCATCGAATTCTTAGCTTTGCTTGTATTTATTGAAAGCTATTTTTAATTTGATTTATCGAACATAAATGTTATAATTTTTAAAAAACCATCTTTTAAAAGTTAACTTTTATAAGCTACATTTTGAAGAGTAAAAAATTTACTAAACTAAGTTTATATGTGGCTATTTTATACCGAACTTTAGAAATTTGTCTTTTTTGTTATTTAAATTTTTTATTTTTTATTTGTTTTTAATTTTAGAATCGATATTAGAGCACCATTATAATTTTAATTCTGACAAAAACATAAAATAAAATTTCAACAAATCAATATATTTATAATTCACGATAAATAAATTGAAAATTTATATATATTTTCGAATATTTACAAATAATTTCATGCACAAATGCACAGTTAAGCTTTAAAAAATCTCAATCCTCTATTAATTTTTGTCCAGAAAAATTTGGCAAGATATTGAATATTATTTTTGGATCTCTTAAAGCATGACACCTAGGCCTAATTCAAAAAAGAGTAATCGGGAGTAAGTTGGACACGTAACTCCCGCCTTGTTTTGGTATCAATGAGAGTGTTCCAGTGTTCGTGGCGGATTGGTCAATCAATCAATCATTAATCATCCTTCCAAAAAAGAGGGACTAAAATGAAATTCTCGTGAGGATCCTTAAAAATAAAAACTTGTGGGGAAATTGTGACTATCATTCAGCTTTTACCATCTGCTGGTGGTGGTGGTGGCGGTGATTCATAGAAAAGAGAATATGACGATCACTATGCACTCGACGCCGGGGAGCTCAGGGTACCTTGATTTGTACCCGGAGCGGAAGATGTCATTCTTCAAGAACCCTTTCATTCTCGGGCTTGCTGCCGTCGCCGGCATCGGCGGACTCCTCTTCGGTTACGACACTGGTGTCATATCAGGAGCTCTTCTCTATATCAAAGATGATTTCGAGCAAGTCAGAAACAGTAGTTTCCTACAGGTACGCTACGGTATGCAGAAACCGTGCATTGAAAATTGAAATTGAATCATCCTAATTGCTGGAGCCTGGAGGTATCATAAATGAGCGGGGCGCGCGAGTTCGAGCCGACGGGACAAGTCAAAATTTGAAAAAACGACGACGTATTTTAAACGAGTCAAATAAATGCCAAATCACTTAACTCATCCGAGTTAATAAATTGGATGGGTCAATTTGTTTAACTCGTTTTTTTAAAGTTTTTTAACTTGATATAAAAAAAAAGAAGCTAATTAACAAAGAAGAGATTTTGCATAGTAAAGAGAGTTCATATACCTAAAGAAAGAAAAACTAGTGAGATGCGTCAATTTATAGCTAGACCTGAATTTGTTTAACTTGGAGGTATAGAAGCATAGCTAAATTGACTCGCTTCTAAAGTTGTAGTGATTTTAGGGGCTCAACTCGCTCAATTTACGAGCAATCCGAGCCTACTGGCAAGTTACCACTTGTTGCTCTAATTGATGGAGTTTTCAGGAAACAATTGTGAGCATGGCAATTGCTGGCGCAATAGTTGGAGCAGCGGTAGGTGGTTGGACGAACGATTTCTTTGGTCGAAAGAAGGCCACCCTCTTTGCTGACGTCATCTTTGCTCTTGGAGCCATTCTCATGGCTGCTGCGCCTGATCCTTACGTTCTCATACTCGGACGTCTTCTCGTTGGCTTGGGTGTTGGTGTTGCTTCTGTCACTGCTCCTGTCTACATTGCAGAAGCATCGCCATCTGAAATAAGAGGATCTTTGGTAAGCACAAATGTGCTTATGATCACTGCTGGACAGTTTCTTTCCTACCTTGTCAACCTTGCTTTTACAGAGGTATCATAATTTACTTACCTGATTCTAAATGAAATGTAAATGCAATTCAAATGCCAAATTAGGAAGTTTGTTAATTAGTTATTCAGTTCAGTTAGACAGCTGGCAGCTGAGCTGTTAGAACTGTTAGTTAGTTATTTAACTAACCTGCTGATCATCAGTGTAAAGTCTAACATGTAATTAGTGTGATTTTGCCGTTATCTTTTAATCAATGAGAACCAATCGGTGATGCTATTTTACAAATGCTATGTTTACTTTTGGCTATTAATTCACATTCTTCATTGATCAGGTTCCAGGAACATGGCGATGGATGCTCGGAGTATCAGGTGTGCCAGCAGTTGTTCAGTTTGTTTGCATGCTCTTTCTTCCCGAATCCCCAAGATGGCTATTTATAAAGGTACACAATTGCTTTGAGAGTTGTGTTAAAAATGCTACTTTCGAAAGCTCCTTGTTTAGGAAAGCATCTTGAGATTTTGCTTTCATGTACAGAATAGGAAAAATGAAGCAGTTGATGTGCTTTCTAAGATCTATGATCTTGCTCGCTTAGAGGATGAAGTTGATTTCCTCACAGCTCAATCGGAGCAAGACCGCCAGAAAAGGAATAATGTCAAATTCTGGCATGTTTTTCGATCAAAGGAAATCAGATTGGCTTTCCTTGTTGGAGGAGGACTTCTGGTAATAAAATGTTAATGAGGATACAATTCTTGCAAAACAATGAAACATAATTTTCTTGTAGTAGAAAGACATACATGAACTCATGAATGCTCTTGCCATTTAATATGTTAACTAGAATAATCTGCTTTGCTAAACATGTTTTGAATTATTTAGAAACTGCGTCAAGTTTGAAAGCAGCTCATAGGAAATCAGAGGCTCGTTCTAACTTTTTGGGTTGCTCTGAAACATAATTATGTACTTGAAATTACCTAGTCATGTGATCATGGCTTGCTGCTTACATCACGGGCATTATATCAAATTGATTTTTTTTTTTTGCATGGTGTTTGAAATGAGTGTTTATAACCTTTCATTTCAGGAGCTGATATTCTGTTGAATAGAAATAAGGGAATGTTTCTGATGAATATCTCTCGTGCTAAATCTTCTGATTTCTGTTGACTTAATTTCACTTGAGTTTTGAGACGTACATAAAAGAAATTAGGAGTTAAGTGTTAAATCTTTTCATTTCAGCTTTCATTCGTATTACCTGTTTCAGTCTGAAATGCCGTGTAATTTGTTGGCTGTGATTTCTTGTTTAAACTCATAAAAGAAAACCGCCCTATTTGGCATTAGTTTCCGACTCTGCATTTAAATGTAAGCAACATCAGTTTGTTCTCACAGAATGCTCCAATGGTTGTGCAGTTTTTTCAGCAATTCACAGGTATAAATACAGTCATGTACTACAGCCCAACAATTGTCCAAATGGCAGGCTTCCATGCCAATCAGTTGGCTCTACTGCTGTCCCTCATCGTTGCCGGCATGAACGCTGCTGGAACAGTGCTTGGCATTTACCTCATCGACCACGCAGGTCGAAAAAAATTGGCTCTTTGCAGCTTAGCAGGAGTAATAGTATCTGTAGTCCTATTGGCCCTTGCATTCTTTAAGCAGTCAACATCTTCAAGTGAGGTGTATGGATGGATTGCAGTTGTGGGTTTAGCCCTCTACATTGGATTTTTCTCACCAGGAATGGGGCCTGTGCCTTGGACCGTGAACTCGGAGATATACCCTGAAGAATATAGAGGAGTGTGTGGCGGCATGTCGGCTACTGTTTGCTGGGTGTCTAACTTGATTGTGTCAGAGACCTTCCTCTCCATTGCTGATGGTATAGGGATCGCTTCCACATTCTTGATTCTTGGTGGCATAGCGGTGGTTGCGTTTCTGTTTGTGATTCTGTATGTTCCAGAGACCAAGGGATTGACATTTGATGAAGTAGAAGTGATATGGAAGGAGAGGGCTTGGGGCAAGAATCCCAATCCAAACACACAAAGACTTCTTGAGGAGGGAAGTCACTCCTAGGTTCATATATCAATTCATCCACCCAAGCATTTCTCAGAGGGCACTTATATTAGTTGAATTAGTATTTTCTGCATTAGCCTCTTCACTCACACGCCCATATGCATGTGGTGCATATGCTATGGTGATTATACTCTGCTGGCTACGATGCTTTATATATATGGTGCATATGCTATCTTGCCTATATTATGGTCGTTATAGTGGTTACAATGTTTTAAAAAATGTTGCTAAAATCAAAGTAATCCTTCATTATTATTCAACAACGTCTTTTAATATAAAAAATAAAATAAAAAAATTTATCAAAATATTAAAAAATATATGACTTTAATTTTAATAACACTTTTATAATCCCTATAAACACATTGTGTGTTTGTTGGAGTAAATCCCCGTAGTGGTCCCAGAGATTGACACCGTGCATCAAAATCGTCCCTGAAATTCTAATTGCACCAATTATGTCCCTGAGATTGAAAAAATTGCACCATAGTAGTCCCTGACCCGTTTTTCGTTAACGACGCGCTAACGTGGCTTAATGACGTGGACCTTTAGTGACACGTGTCACCTCATGGTTTGGCCATGTATCACATCATGATGATGTGTCGGTCAACGACACGTGGCATGCTAACATGGATATGTATGCCACATGTCACAATGCTATTTTGCCACGTGTCAGATTATGCCACGTGTCGCAATACTATTTGTCCATGTGTCATCCACTATGTCATTGTTACATGTGCACCAAATTAGTCCTTTACTTTGCATCAAATGACTTATTTTAGTCCCTGAAATTGAATGTCATGCACCAAATTAGTCCCTTCATCAGTTTTTTCTCCTTTTTTTATAAATTTAAAATTCTCAATATTTTTTATACACTAAGTTTAATTATATTTTTTATTATACATATTTTATAGGGCAATTTACTCAATTAAAATAGATGTGAAGATTATTTACTCAAATGCAACATTTTCAATTCGTTTACGTGAGTGTCCTTTTGGTTATTATGTAAACCGTGAATATGTATAATAAAAATTAATAAAAGTAGACAAATAGTTGAAAAAAGAGAATGGAATAACAAAGAAGACGAAGTGATTGAAAGTTATGCGAAATAGGAATAAAAAAGTATAAACTGTGGTAACCAACCAGGTTTTATGCTCATAGCTTTTCTTCATAAACCGTGGTGACCAAGCACGGTTTCTAGTAGCATTTTTTCTTTATAATCCGTGGTAAGCAGTCGCAGTTTAGTGCAACGTTTCCTAAATGTAAACCGTGCCAACCTCCCACGATTTTATGTATAAATTGAAAACCGTGGTTACCTATCACGGTTTACATAATAACCAAAAAGGACACTCACGTAAATAAATTGAAAATATTGCATTTGAGTAAAGAATCTTCACACCCATTTTAATTGAGTAAATTGTCCTATTTTATAATAAATTTTTAATTAATAATGTTAACTTGTATCATTAGAGTACATACATGTTAACTAAAACCAAAATTTTATTATTGCCTCTTGTGTTTATTTGTATCTGTTTTAATACTGTTCAAACCATGGTTAAAATAAGTACTTATATTGATTAATAGTGTAATATATGAAAAAGCCACCTAACTAAGTTATAGATAAAATGAATTATTATAATCAACAATATAAATCTATCTTATTAATTTAGTGAGAAGTTAATTATATGGGAAATCAGACATTTTTAAAATGGATGGGAATAATGAATTTATATTAGTTAATAAGTACCTTATCAAGTATTCCTAATATTTATTAAAGTGTTAAATATTAAAAAAATTGTATTAAGGAATATTATTATACTCTTAACTTACACAATTTATTAAATCAATATCAATATGTCACATAATTCTTTTAATAAAATATTGTAGAAAAAAATTGTATAATTAAAACTAATATTTTAAAAATATTTTATAAAAACACTTGTATTTAAATAACTTGTGAAAAGAAAAAATTAAAATTAGTGTATTCAAATATATAATGAAAATTTTAAATTTATAAAAAAATGAGAAAAAACTAATGAAGGGACTAATTTGGTGCATGGCATTCAATTTGAGGGACTAAAATGAGTCATTTGATGCAAAGTAAGGGACTAATTTGGTGCACATGTAACAATGACATAATGGATAACACGTGGACAAATAGCATTGCGACACATGGCATAATCTGACACGTGGTAAAATAACAATATGACACATGGCATACCCATCCATATCAGCATGTCACGTGTCATTGACCAACACGTCATCATGAGGTGACATGTGGGCAAAGCATGAGGTGACACGTGTCACCAAAAGTCCACGTCATCAAGCAACGTCAGCACGTCGTTAACGAAAAATGTGTCAGGGACTATTATGGTGTAATTTTTCCAATCTCAGGGACGTAATTGGTGCAATTGGAATCTCAGGGACGATTTTGGTGCACGACGTCAATCTCGGAGACCACTATATATTTATATATTTCCACTTTGGGACTTGGCCTCTTGTGTTGAAATGGTGAGTTCAAGGGAGATGAAGGGAAGAACTCCACGAAGTTTGAAAACAGAGAAGAGTGTGTTTTGTCACAACTCTGTCACTCTTGAATTCATTTTTTGATTGCAAAAAAAAAAATTAAGTTCAATTTACCTTTATTAGCTAATAAATAGCAGCAACTTAATGAGCTGCATAACTAACTATCTAGTCAATACTCTAACAAATTTATTCCTTGATCACTCACTAAAAGAATCTGCTTATATACACAACTTCTAACTAATTAGCTTGCTAACTATTATACATGACTTATTAGCTCGCGCAACACCTCCTCTCAAACCAGAATCGGTAACATTCATCATTCTGAGTTTGCCACAACATTTTTGAAACATGTTAGGAGCTAATGCTTTATTTAATATGTCAGCTGTTTGGTTAATTGTGGTAATAGGTAACAACTTGATTACTTGTTCTTGTCATTTATCTCTTACGACATTACAATCCATCTTTATATGTTTGGTTCTCTCGTGGAAGGCGGGGTTTGCCGCAATATACAAGGCTGATTGGCTGTCACAATACATAGCAATTGGCTTTTACAATTCAACTTGCAAATCCTCTAAGATGTAAGTAATCCATTGTGCCTCTCTGGTGGCCATAGCAAGTGCCCTGTATTCTGCTTCACATGATGATACAGCTACTGTACTTTACTTTTTGCTTTTCCGGGATACAATAGATGTACCTATGAAGAAGCAATGACCAGATACTAATCTTCTTGTGTCCGAACAAGTACCCCAGTAGCTGTCTGAAAAATTGGTTGGCTCCAAATCTGTCTGAGATGAAAAACAGCCCCAATGCTGGCTCATTTTTAAGATATCTAAGTATCTTTATGGCTGCCTCAAAGTGTTTGTCAGTAGCACACTCTAAAAATTGACTCAATCTTCCAACTGCATAACATATATCTGGCCTTGTATTAGTTAGGTAGAGTAATCTTCCAATTAACCTTCTATATTCAGATGTTGAGCTAAGCGGAGTTCTAGTATTCTTTGTCAACTTGCTGGTGTAGTCCATTGGAGTTGAGATTGCCTTGGCTTTCATTAACCCGTAGTCTTGGAGTAGATCAATGCAATACTTCCTTTGACATATTTCAATTCTCCTCTTGCTTTGAACTACCTCCAATCCCAAAAAAAAATTGCAGGTCCCCAATGTCCTTGATCTTGAAAAGATCATGTAAACGCTGCTTGATGAACCGTATTTCACACATATCATCTCCAGCCAGTATTAAATCATCTACATACACTAAAATGGCTGTAAATTTGCCCTTGTTTAATTTTGTGAAAAAACTATAGTCATGTCGTGATTGAGAATATCCAGCTTGAAGTAGTGTGGTGCACAATTTTGTGTTCCATTGTCTGCTGGCTTGTTTCAAGCCGTAAAGAGAACGGTCCAATTTGCAAACCAAATCTGGTGAAGATAGTTGGAGACCATGGGGAAGGCGCATATACACTTCTTCAGCTAAATCACCATGCAAAAAAGCTGTGTTAATATCCAGTTGGTGGACAAACCAGCCTCTAACTACAACAATGGACATGAAGATTTGAAAGGTATTCATTTTCACCACAGGACTGTATGTTTCAAAATAGTCCACCCCTGCTGTTTGAGTGAATCCTTGAGCAACCAGCCTGGCTTTGTGGTGAACAATGGAACCATCAGGCTTTAGTTTCAACCAAAACACCCATTTACACCCTACAGCCTTCTTCCCATCAAGAGGCTTGGTAAGTGTCCAAGTTCTATTTTCCCTTAGAGCAGTTAATTCAGCATTGATAGCCTCCTGCCAACTAGGATCACAAATGGCCTCGGCATAGCATTTTGGCTCTTTGTGTTTGAGTTGAGAAGTATGTGTTGTGGATAGAATTGAAGATGCACTAATTGGAAGGAGGGGTGAAGGCGACTCTGACTCAAAAAACAAAATTATGGACTGATCAAAGAAATTTTTTGTTTGCTCATGTAACATATTTTCAAAATTTTCCAAGAAAAATTGATGAGAATCATGTGAATTAAGAGTTGAATTTGAGGAATAATTGATGTATGACACGGTTGGCATGCAATGATAATCCTCTAGATATGCAGGGGGCTTTTTATTTCTTGTAGACTTCCTAATCTCTTGAGGTGAATTAGATGACATGCTAACATGTGGTGAATCACTTGACTGTAAAGATGCAGGCATGATGTCAGTTATAATATTCTCATGTTGATGTTCTTCATTTAAATGATTGATTGATGGTGATGCATGAGAATTAATGTTACTATGAAACTCAGAAAATGGATCATCAAATGCTAGATTATTTAATGTAGTAATGGGTGCAGAATTAATAGCAATGTTATTATCAACTAAATTTTGCAATGAAAAAGGGAATACATGCTCATAAAATGATACATTCCTTGATATTAAAATATTTCTACTTTTCAAGTCATATAGAACGTGCCTTTTGACACCTTCTTTGACACCCAAATATACACATTTAATAGCCCTTTGATCTAATTTTGATCTATGAGCTGAATTTGTTGAAGCAAATCCTAGACATCCAAATATTTTGAGGTAAGATATATCAGGTTGTTTTTCTTTCAAAATTTTATAAAGAGAATGATTTTGCAATAGCACACTAGGAATTCTATTAATAATGTGAACTGATTGTCCTACTGCAAAATTCCAAAATTTCTTCGACATGTTAGAATAGAACATCAAAGCTCTTGTGACTTCCAAAATGTGTTGATGCTTCCTTTCTACAATACCATTTTGTTGGGGAGTTTCAACACATGAAGATTGGTGAATGATACCTTTGAATGCATAAAAATTGTTCAGTTTGAATTCATTTCCATTATCAGTTCAGATCTTCTTAATTGTTACTCTGAATTGAGTTTCAATCATTTTAACAAAATTCTTGACTAATTCACTAGATTCACTCTTTAATTTCATAAAATACAACTAAGTGAATCTACTTTTATCATCCACAATAGTCAAAAAATATTTGAAACCTGAAACAGAAATGGTATTGAAAGGACCCCAAATGTCAATGTGTACAATATCAAAGTTGTTCATGCTCTTAGTGACCTGACATAAAAGGCAACCATTTTTGTTTTGCATAATGACAATAATCACAAGGCTTATTACAAATTAAAAACTTTAAATCTTTGTATTCCTTTTTTATAACAACAATTCTATCATTAGGTAAATGTCCTAATCTAAGATGCCATAGTTCCGAGTGCTTTAAGTGTGTGGACTGTGCTGACAGTGTGGATGCAAGTGATGCCGATGCAACTTGTGATGTAGCTTGAATGGGTGTGAGGTTCTCAAAAGCATAGAGCCCTCTCCTTTGTTTAGCTACACCAATTGTTCTCTTGATAGTTTTGTCCTGGATTTCACATTCATTTTCATCAAAAATCAATTTATATTTCAAATCGGCTGTCAATTTGGAGACAGAGATCAAATTGAATTTAAAATTTGGAATATAAAAGACATGTAGCAAATAAAATTGATCAGAAAACATAACTATTTCTGTAGTATTGACTAATATATTTGTGCCATCAGGCATGCTGACTAGTACGGGTTTGATTTTTGTATAGGTTTTGAAATGAACTTTTGGCATATGACACGTGATTGGTTGCTCCTGAGTCAATGACAGGATTTAGGACTGAAAGTAGAAAGTGACATTATATAAGAGATACCTTGGTTTGACGGTAGAGTTGTGGTGACAAGTTGATTTATGCTATGCTTTGGGTGTGTATCTTGTTGGTTCAGAAGAGCAAGCAAAGCCTCCTTTTGTTCTAAGATGAAATATGGCTCAGATTTGCCAAGTTCTTCCTTCTGAGATTGATTGCTTACTTCATTATCATCTTCAGCAACCATGTTGTTGATCATGGCTCCATTGTTCTTGAAATTAGGGGGGAAGCCATGCTTTTTGTAGCATGTGTCTGCCAAGTGACCATTCTTGCCACAATAAGAACATTGTTTAGAGCCTCTTCCAATCTTTGCATTGCTGCCATAGCCTCTTCTGTAACACCCTACCATACAGAGTCTTATGCTTAAGTCATAATTCAAAGATGGCAAGGTATTACGACCTCTAAAATAAAAATTTAGTACGTATAGTAGTATGAATGATTGATTATAACTAGGAGCCTTTGTAGAAAAAGGGGTAAACAAAAACCGCAACTCAAAAGCGCAACACTCCGCTCGATAACGTAACGAACAAGGATAACCAACACGAGATTATACATATACGAAGGAGTGTCAAAAACAGGAATATCAAGACTCAAGATCCGGCTGCGAAGATAACCGATCCGAGCATAACAATATATACATATGATATAATAAGGAAAACCCCAAAGGAAACCCAAAGGGACACAAATACATAAAACCTATTCTCCAAAATTCTCCCATAAGAGGAGTCATCACAGTTTGTATTATTTAATGGAGATAAAAGTATCTAAGCAAAACGTATAAACCAAAACATAGCCCCGAGAACAAAGGATCTTCGCAATATAGAACTCTCCAGCATGCATCAGCGGGAAACATCACGTCCTGCATCTGAAAACCACAAAATCCGCATGGGTGAGAACCAGAGGTCCCCAGCATGGTAACAGCTTCCACATATATAATACATAATAATAGAGGAAAGCCGAAGGCAATCCTAGAACTTCCTCTAGATAATTCAAAGCTTATAAACATGCTAAACCATAAAGGGCATCTGACTAAAGATTCTTCAGTCTAACTAATCCTTCCCTTTCCAATTCCTTCAGACCTCCCAACCACCAGCAGGATATAATGTAGCAAACACAGTTATATCAAACAAGAAACGTACAAATAGGAACAAGTAAGACATTTAGACAATTAGCAAGTTATATGCAGTCAAATAGGCAATCTCAAACAATTCATATAGTATGCATATGATGAATGCCTGTCCCTAGTGGCTGATGATATCATCTGTCGGTTATAGAGCCAACCCGACAAGTCCTGGTAGCTAACCATTGGACTGTCCCTCTGTCATGCATTCCCAACTCGAGTCATACTCGTCATAAACTTGATCATAATCATGATCTATATCCTCACCCTCACTGGTGAATATTTACGGGGGTGAGCTCATCCGGGTCTTTCACAGTGCCCGGCCACACTTATGACATAGGGTCAAAAGAGCTTCGAGTCTCAACCTGGAGCACGTGGTGGCTAGCCACTGCTACTACCCAGGGAAACTCGTA
>NC_029781.3:17021384-17022582 GCF_000817695.3 Arachis duranensis | reverse complement strand
CTTTTAAAATTCAAAAATCAACTTTGGGATGAAAACAGGGCCACGCGTACGCGCACTCCACGCGCACGCGTGGATGGCCTCAAAAACTTCATCGACGCGCAAGCGCTATGCACGCTAACGCGTGGATTAAAAATTTTCCAATCGACGCGTACGCGTCAACCACGCGTACGCGTGGGTGTTCTCGTGCCCCAGGCACAACACTGGCACAATTCTGGCATAACTCTCTGGAAAATGGCTGGGCATTGGGTGCAGCACAATCGGCGCGCCCGCGCACATCACGCTCACGCGTGGATGGCATTTTCGGGAAGAACGGCGCGCACGGGCCAAGTGCGCCCACGCGCAAGGGGTCATTCTGCTAAAAATGTTCTAAGTTAAAAGCTGCAGAATTCACCAATTTAAACCCCAATCTTCCAACGGACATAACTTTCTCATTTTAAATCATTTTTCACCCGTTCTTCGAACGGCATGGACATCCTGGATCCAATTTCATTTCTAAAAAGATTTGGTACAAAACAGAGATCCGTAGTCCAAGTTATGTCCCACCAAAGTATGCCCAAAAACCATATTTTCATACAAAACCACAATATGCCATTTTCAAAACAAGCCATTTTCATCACAAAGTGCCATTTTCAAACATGCCATTTTCAACTCTTTTCAAAATCAATCAAAACATGCCATTTTCATCCCTTTCTTTGAAATCAATCAAAATATATCAAATTCAATATCAAGCCTCCTCAACTCACACATTGACACTTTACCACAATTTACAAAATCACTATCTCATCATTTTAACCCACTTCACCCAAGTGGCTCAAACTCAACATATTGACATATCATATACTATCCCTCATGCCAATTCTCAACAACACCAATTCCACTAAATCATCATTGTACACAATCAATATCATACTCACCATAAACATGGTTCAACCCACAATTCAACCATAACTAATCATCAAGCATATATCACAACATTCATATTTCTCATACATCATACCACCAAGGCATCATTAATCATCATTACATATATGACCACATCATATATATCAATAATTCAACATCATCAACCATTCAATGCCTATCTTAGGGCCTCTAGCCTAAGTATTTCCTACCACATTACATATTAGATACGGGAAACCGAAACCATACCTTAGCCGATTTTCCCAAGCTCCACCGGAGCACTTCCAAATCACTTATC
>NC_029781.3:17002319-17021203 GCF_000817695.3 Arachis duranensis | reverse complement strand
GTATGGGTTTTGTAGAGCTCTCCGCGGTGAACGCGTGGCCGCAAACGGAGCGGCAATCGGAGCTCTAGATCAAAAGTTATGGTGGTTTGAAGATCAACCAAGGGAGAGAACTTGAGAGAGTGTTCTTCCTCCCTTTCTCTCTAATTTCAGCTTGTGTGTGTAACAAATGAGGAGAGAGAGTGCTGAAAACTAGGGTTTTGGTTAAGTTATGTTGGGCCAAGGGCCCACTTTGGGTCCAATTGGCCCGGTTTGGCCCATTCAGTCCAATCTTGGTCCGAATTCTATAAAATTGGTACCAAAATTCTCGTCTCAATCTCCTCTATCATATTTAACCATAAAAATCACATTTTAGGCTTTCTAGAATAAATTCTCATTTATGGGTTAATTAGCCATTAATTAACCGGGTTTTACATCTTCCCCCTCTGCCTCTGCCTCTTCCTCTTGTGTTTGTGCTACTATTTTTATTTCTAGAATTGATTGACATTGCCTTTTCTTCCATTACTTCATTCAGTTTCAGCTGTCATTCTTGTTGCAACAAGGATGCAAATGCTACATCCACCGTAGGTAACGGTTCCATCAGCATAATCTGAGATCTCACAGTTAAAAATTGATCGTTAAGACCTTTCAAAAATTTAACTGTTCTAGATTCTTCCTTGTAACCTCTCATTATGTTCACCTCACAATTGTACTTCTCAACACATCTTGAACAGTTTGGAATAGGACGTAAATTTTTCAATTCCTCCCAAATCGATTTCAGCTTAGTATAGTAGGTAGTTACTGATGCATCTCTTTGCTTGGTTGCAAATAATTCTCCTTCCAATTCTTCAATTCTATACATGTCACCATGACTGTACCTATGCTTCAATTCCTTCCATAATTCTTCAGCTAAATTAATCCACATGACCACATGACGCTTTGAGCAATTTCAGGGCTTAGAGAGTGATTGATCCAAGAAGTAATGTATGTGTTGCAACGGTCCCATGCTTCAAACAACAGATCGTCCTCTGGTGGTCTTTGAATCGATCCATCTACAAATTTCAGCTTGTTCTTGGACTTCAATGCTCTCCACATGTCTCTTTTTCATTGTTGAAAATTACTCCCTACCAAAGTAACAGTAACTATGGCTGATCCTGAATTTTCTCCAGGATGCAAAAAATAAGGACTCGCCGGATCCAATGCTGGATTTGATTGACCTTTATTCGTGCCTGATTGGTTCATCATGTTGATCTGATTCACCAACGCAGTAAGTGCATGAATGTCTATTGAAGGAACCAATGGAATACCTTCACGTTCCATCGTTTCTTGTTCACAAACCCTAATTTTAGAATCAAATCAATGAATCATGTTGATGCAGATCTAGAACTTCTTCCCTCAATCTCACTGATCAGAAATGTTTGTCAGTGCCAGATTGATGCATGACAACGCAAAAATCTCATCAGTCTCAATCAATTGAGTTTAAGGGAAGAGGAGAAGAATTAGATGAGAAGAATTAAAGAAAATTGATTTTGTAAGAAGAAGAAGACAAAGAATGAAGAAGTGTGCTGCAGACTTCTTTCGAAGTTCCTCAACCTTTTATCATCATTTTCCTTCCACGCTCACCACACCATGTTGAAATGGTGAGTTCAAGGGAGATGAAGGGAAGAACTCCATGAAATTTGAAAAGAGAGAAGAGTGTGTTTTGTCACAACTTTGTCACTCTTGAATTCATTTTCTGATTGCACAAAAAAATCAAATTCAATTTACCTTTACTAGCTAATAAATAGCACAACTTAATGAGCTGTATAACTAACTATCTAGTCAGCACTCTAACAAACTTATTCCCTAATCACTCACTAACAGAATCTGCTTATATACACAACTTCTAATTAATTAGCTTGCTAACTATTATACATAACTCATTTGCTCACGTAACATCTTGTACCTAAAGAGGAGAGCATTCTATTTTGTGTCTGTAATCTTATGAAGCGTGTGTTGGTTGGAATACATATTTGCATATTAAGGTGAGAAGAATGCTTTAGAAATTTAAAATTGGGATCAGTTAACCATGCGGCATTACAGTACAAACCGCTATATTTTTATAAAGATGGAAGAGAAACCAAATTCGTGAGCAAAATGTGAAGCAATGAGTGATGGCACTTCAAGAATTCATGTTCATGTGCACATTGATATTGTTATGGTGATGTCATGCATACGAATAAAATAAGTAAAATTAAGTGAAATGAAGTGCAAAATATGATACATGAACATGATACATGTCAAATTTTATATCGAACAAATTTTGGTGTGTTTCAGGTATATAGGATGTGGGGATGATTTATTTGGTTATTGGGGGTCACTGGCTCCTCGTAGGGTGTAAAAAGTTCTTATTGTTATCATGTGTTCTGTAATCTGTCATTTCAATGATTTTCACAAATTGCAAAAAGTAAAAAATAATAAAGAATACTTTTGGCATCCAACGAAAAGTAAAAAATTATAATGATGTGGGTTGGAATTGGACTTCGAGGTATACGTCATCCCCAACGGGAAGAGTGCTGGAAATGTCCTCCTCCGATGCGTTACGCCAGGGGTTCCTCTTCTGTCCGAACAATGTGGAGAACCTGTAAAAAAATTTTTGACGCTCAAGTAGGTTTATAATCTCAAAAATATCAAACTCGGAATTGGAAAAGTTTCTATTTTATTGTATCTTTTGTTCTTTTTTATCATGTCCTCTATAGGTCGCCTGCATCGGTATTTATTGTGAAGTTGCATTAACCGTCCTTGTCATTTTGTTATGAGATTCCTGTGGCGATTAGGTATATAACAAATTTTTTTATGGCCAATTCTATGGTGCCCATGAATTGGTGTCTAAATTTTGCTTAACTTACCTTTTGTAGTAAGTTTTGATTTTTTAAAAAATATTTATTATTATATCTTTTAAATTAAATATTATTTTTTAACCTTTTTTAGTAAATAGGCACCATCTTTTAGGCACCATAACATTCACTATTTTTTATTTGGATTAGTTGCACCGATTTTGACTTGGTAGCTTTGAGACATAACGTCGTCTTCGAGATATTTGGATACGGGTTAAATAATAAATGAATCCTGCTAGGGAGACAATGAAAATTCTTGATAATGTGTACAATTGATTAGTTATTTAGCCCAATAGGGATAAATAATAAAAACCCTTCTACAGATTATACTAAATTCAAAAAATCTCATTCAATTATTTCACATCAAATTTCAATTCAAATTTCCCATTTTTAAATTTTAAATTTTTAAAAAATCCAATTAATTAATTCAAAAAAATAACCATCCAAAATTCTAATTTACCAAAACATTTCACTCTAATACCCTCTATTTTTTCAACCGGTGGCCACCTCCACCCTCATCAATAATCATCCCACTTCACCTACGCTGCTTGGCTTGCCACACGCCACTCACCCTTAGTAAAAATAACCATCTACTTAACAATAAAAATAATCATCTACTTACCTAATAAATTGAACATCCAACATATTTTAATTATATATAACTAAACCCAATCCAGTCAAAATAATCATTTAAAATAACCATCTGCATACCTACTAAAATGACCATCCTAAATTGACCATTAAAATAGAAGAAGAAGGAGATGAATAAACAGAAGAAGCAACAATAATCATCCAATAATTTAATTTTTATTAAAAAAAGAAACAAAAATGTATAATTTGACACATGAGTCTTATGACTTGATGTAACCATAAAATTAAAAAATGAAAAAAAAGTTTGAACAGATAAGGAGAAGACGCCGACGGTAGTTGTGAGGGGGTCGTAGCACCAATGCGACCGTGATTCGTCCAACGGTCACGCCTTCAACTGGCTGACAAAAGAGACAGGAGCCAAGCTCACGCAGAACGCACACCGTGCAGGTTATTGGCACGGAGACAGGCTGTTGCCGAAAGACGAGTGCGTGCAATGTGTGAGCGGTGCAGGACTGGAGCCGACCGAAGCCAGCGGGGGGAAGACGCGCGTGAAGGAGGTTGGGCGTTGCAGTTCTGATCGGCGCTGATGAAGGTTTCAGGTCACGCAGCACCGCGGCGGTGGTGTTGAGGGCTATGGCGGCTGGTGTCTGTGGCGGCGAGGGAGACCGGTTGGAGGTGTTCGTAACTGTTTGGAATCCTTATTTGCTTTGTATTTAAAATTGGAAATATTTTTGTAATTAATTAATTTGATTATCATTTAATGTTAATTTCAAAAATACTCACACTAATTACATTGGCTCCTCATACTTTCTCATAATATCTATAACAATATATAATGGCAATACATAAGTTTGGTGTCCAAGATTTCTTTCCAATATTATCCTTTCTAATTAACTTCTCCACTTAACGTCAGTTATTGAGTCTTAAAAAAACTCTCACTAATTTATCTAACTTTATTATATTCATGTTATTAGAACAACTTTGCACTTGTCCCACTTGGGCACCGTGACGTAACTTTCACCAATTATCTTTCACCTCTTACCCGTTTCTCTCATCTCATCTCATTTTTTATTAGTATTATTGAATATAGATTAAAAAAATTTTTATTTTATTTGTTTTTAATCTATTTTATCTTTTCTTAGAGATATCACAAATAGAAATGGACACATACCTAGAATTACTGACCTTTAATATTTACCTGAAGTATTATCTAAATTAATTGTTATAAATTATAAATAATAATTTTTTCGTTTAAATCTATATTTTGATTATTACTATTATACTTTTTCTTACTTTTAGTAGCTATAATTTATATAAGAAATTACTTCATTTTTGGTAGAATTTAAAAATACATTAATATCGTGTCAATAATATATTTACTTTTTAAACATTGAGATATTTATAATAACAGTAGAATTGGCTCAAATTCAAATAATAGATGGAACGATAATAACATTGTGGATACTAGCGGCTCAACAGGTTTAGTCGTTTTATTATTTTTTAAGAATTTGTTTTTGTTAATATATTATTCACACTTTAATTTTATTAGATAACTTTTTTTATTATTTTAATATTGACACAATCTTATTTATATCATATTTTTTTACCTTAAAATTACTATAAAAATCTTTTTAAATGTTAAATTATAAAAACACACAATAAAGAGGTATATATATTATTAGAAAAAATATAGTTCAAAAAATAATGATAATAATGTTATCATGATTTAAAAAGAGTATATATAAACCAAAATACATGTTAGTTATTTTCAAAAGATAATTTTACTTAAATATCATGGATATTTATATTTGCCTTCATTTTTTTTAAATGATAGGTCAAAATATGGATATAGATCTAAAGAGGCTTTCATTTTTCTGTAAATAGTGAAAAAACAAAATAAATTAAAATGCTTTTTTTCGTTTATCAAACTATAAGAATAATTAATAAACAAAATACGAGAATATAAAAATTTTGTACCTGAAAAAATCTTTTGTAATCCATCATACATCTCCTTATCAATAACTTCTTGAGTCTTGAAAAATTGTCATATTTATTGACCATAAAAATAAGTATATAAAAGATTCAAGATTATTCAATTAAATTGATTCCTTATTATAGGGACGAATTCAATTAATTCAATTAAAACCGGTAGAATTGAGATATTTTATTTTGCACTAAATTTTTTTAAAAGATAAAAAATGACATTAATATTTGTTTATATATGACAAAATGTAAATTAAATGACATTACATCTGATTTATTAGGAATTTATATTTAATAATAGTTATCTGCAATGATATTAATTATTTGTCACCAAAATAAGTTGGTTGTGTTTTTATCGTTTGATTATTAATATTAATGTTATTGCAAGTAACTGTTATTAAATATAAATTTCTAATAAATTAGGTGTAATATCGTTTAATTTACATTTTGTCATACATAAACAAATATTAATGTCATTTTTTTGTCTTTTCAAATAATTTAGTACAAAATAAAATATCTCAATTCTACAGGTTTTAATTGAATTAATTGAATTCGTCTCTATAATAAGGAATCAACTTAATTGAATAATCTTGAATCGTTTATATACTTATTTTTATGGTCAATAAATGTGACAGTTTTTCAAAGCTCAAAAAATTATTGATTAGGAGATGTATGATGAATTACGAAAGATTTTTTTCAGGTACATAATTTTTATATTCTCCTATTTTATTTATTAATTATTCTTATAGTTTGAGATTTAAAAACAAAAAAAAAACATTCTAATTTCTTTTATTTTTTTACTATTTACAGGAAAAATGAAAGTATCTTTAGATTCATATCCATATTTTGACCTACTATTTAAAGAAAATGAAGATAAATATGAATATCCATGACATTTAAGTAAAATTATTTTTTGTAAATAATTAACATGTATTTTGGTTTATATACACTCTTTTTTAATGAATAATAATAATATTATTATTATTATTTGAACTATGTTTTTCTAATAATATATATACATCTTTATTGGGTATTTTTATAATTTAATATTTTAAAATTTTTTATAGTAATTTTAAAGTAAAAAAATATGATACAAATAAAATCACATCAATATTAAATAATAAAAAACTTATCTAATAAAATTAAAGCGTGAATAATATATTAACAAAAAAAATTTTTTAAAAAACACTAAAAAATCGGTTGAATAGGTATATAGTGCTGGTAATCGTGTTTGTTGAACTGTTAGTATATATAAAATATTTCTTGTATCCTGTGAACAGTAAAAAAAATTAAAAAAGAAAAAAAAACTTTTTTCATCCGGTGAGAAGCTCATCTTCATATTTCCGGATTTCACCTAGAAGTTTTAGTTTGGGTATTACAACAAAAATCAAACCACAGAAATTTATAAACCATACATATATCTGATATTTTCTTTGAGACAAGCCAATAAAGAGATGACATATAATTGAAAAGGTTTTGTCTTCGTATATAACTAACTACTACTCTGCATATACTTATTAGTAAAAGTATGTTGTATGTTTTGCATTTTGAATTTATTAAGGTTCCATTTTAATGTGTGTGACATTTATTGTAAAAGTATATATTGTAAAATCCTCATCTAAGTCGGTAAATTTATGATATTTTGGTACCTTTTGTCTAAGAAGTGCATAGCTGTTGTGTTATAAATTGGACTGTAAAGTTGAATATGATAGAATCTTATATATGGAAAATAATTAAATTTATATTCAGTGTTGAACTATATTTCTTCACAAGAATTAACCAAAACAACACAGTTGAGGAAATTTAAAAAGCTTATATCAAATTTATAGATGTTAGCAAATATTTTTTAAAATCTTCTTCAGATAGATTATGAAATATAACAGCGTATTCACTGTTGTCAAAATAATCAGAAAACGAGATAATAGTACTATACTTAGAAAACTCTTTATATGTCCATTTCCTTCGTTACTCAAGTACCACTCATTAATCTTATTAGTTATAGAAGGTTCTTTCTAAAATACTACTAAATACCACTTTCCAATCAAGATGTTGTAGAACATCTATGTAAGGTGTGATCTCCAAACAATCGTGAAAATTTAGCGTGGAATCACAGGATTTCAGCCTAAATTTTATTAAAAAGAATTTTTAAATAAATAAAGACGAGTTATTACCTATTTTAGTCTCTAAAATTTTAGTTTGGCCTCAATTTTAATCTCAAAATTCTAATTTACCTCCAATTGAGACTCCCAATATTGAACATAACTCTCGTTTGCCCTTGAAGTGAGCACCCAAGTTTGCCCTTGAAGTGAGCACCCAATTTTCACTTAAAACGACGTCATTTTGGAGTTTCAGGGGTTAAAAATATTTGGTCAATTGGTCTACACCTTGATGATCATATAGACTAAAATTTAAAATATGCATGTGTGACTTTGACAAAAAAAAAGCATTCACGACTAGCATTTATTCTCTTTAGGATTGTTTTCTTCTTCTTCTTCTCGCATGCGTGACTTTGACAAAGGAGAAGCATTCATGACTAGCATTCATCCTCTTCGAGATTGTTTGGCGAGGTTATTGAAGAACTAGTATCGGCGCCAACAAAGACCAAAGAATAAGTTAGGAACTAAGTTTCTTCCTCTCGCATACGTGACTTTGACAAAGAAGAAGCATTCACCACTAGCATTCATCCTCTCCGAGACTGTTGGCGAGGTTGTTGAAGAACTAGCATCGGTGCACCAACAAAGGCCAAAGAACAAGTTAGGAACTGAGGAAATTTTATGAATTTTTTCATACTCTATTTTAAATTTATTTGTTGGTTTGTGATTTGCATTGTGTTTTGGCTTGTATTACGGTCTAGATTTAGAATTTTGTTATTTTGTGCATTTCAAATATATTAGGTTTTGGTTTCTTTTCTATTGTTAAACTAAAAAATAATAATAATTGTTTCTATGTTTTCTTTTGTATTTGTAAAAAAAAAAAAGAAAAGAGAATTGAAAAACAAGTTTACAGAAGACTGAATTGATAAAGTATTATGCCTATATGTTTAGCTCATACAAGTAAAGATATATATATAGTACAAGCTAGGAAAGGAAAACGGTAGAGACTGTTATTATTACAAGCAATTTTTTTAACTGTTTCTTGTTATTTCAAGAAACTAGTAGCTTTATATCCTAATTTTATTTCATTGTTGTTTGTTTTTTATAAGGAGATGTGAAATTTCAAATAAATGTATTATGTTATCTATGTGGTAGCACTTAGTCGAGGATGATGCTCTCTATTATTTATAAATATTACTGATGTCACTGTTATTATTTTACATTGCAGATGGATAATGAAATAATTATTTTGCATCATGGAGTACACTTTAAGACCAATCAAGATGGATAAGTGGTTTATGTTAGAGACTATATTGATAACTTGGTTAGGTTGGATGAGGACACGGTGAATATCTTCTCAATAAGGAATTACCAAAATGTGTTGGGATATGACAAGTTGAAGGAGTGCTGGTGGCTAACTCCTGGGAGGTCATTAAATAGTAGATTAATATCACTCTTAAGTGATAATAAACTGCTTGAGATGTGTTTTCATGAAAAGAATAATCATGGAGTTGTGCATGCCTATCTTGAGCATGAAGTATTTGAACCTGAGGCTGAAGAGGTTCTATAGTTGATAGAGATGACTTCAATTCCAAAAGAACCTGAAACTGACTCCACCTCAAGCACATTATCTATCCCAAACACAGCTCTTGGCCAAAATACCCACACCTATGATAACCAGTTCACATCCAACCCCCTTATAGAGTCCACCTCTACTTTTTATTTCCAACCTACCGCTGGGAGTCCATTCCAGCCCATATCTACACCTCCAATCTAACCTATAACTACACTTCCAGTCCAGTCTATATCTACACTTTCAAATCAACCCATCTTTTTACCTCAATCCCAAATCACCATTTCACCACCAACCTAGACACATTCAAACCCCATTGTAAGCCTCCTACCAATTCATCTTCTAAAGTAAAATCCAATACTATTAAGAAATTCACACCAACCACCATCATTGTTATAAGAGCTCCACTCCAACTGTAACTAAGAAATTCAAGTCCACTCCAAAAATAAGTGTTACCAAAAAGAACACTACATCACTACGTAGAAGAGTAACAAGATCAGCTTCTAGATTTTCTCCGAAAGGAAAGAAAATTACTGGTGAGGTGGTTACAATGGCACTCTTGAGTAATGAAAGCAGTGACTCGTATAAGAGTGTTGAAGATGAGTTTTATAGGCCTGGACCCAAGGCTTTTGAGAACTCAAGTAAGGATGATTTTGATTGTGAAGTAACTGCGACAATGATTAGGAATTGTGAAAATAAGAAAATTAAGAAAAAATCCAAGTTATGCATTGATGATTTCTGTGATGAGGATGAGGTCATTGTGCAAAATTCAGATGAAGAAGTTGATTTGGGTTATGTACTGGAAAAAGTCAGTGATATCCAAGAACTATAGTATGCATTTGATGCCTATCATGATGACTCTGATGGAAATGATTCATGGCATTCCGAGGAGATGAAGACGCCACCTAATTCAAATGAAGAATCTGAGGTTGTTGATGATGATGCATTTCCATGGAGGGGGCTAGATTCGGGGAGTTAAAGTCGGAGGTGGGTATGAAGTTCAATACAAAGCAGAATTTTATTAAGGCAGTGAGGGAGTTTACTATATAGAAGGGGAGGCAAATAAAATTCAAAAGGAACAAGAGCTACAAAGTGAGAGCGATTTGCAAGTACAAGAAATAAGGTTGTAACTGAGTTGCCTATGCTTCCATGGATCATAAAGAGACTTGCTGGCAGATCATGACTTTCAACAATGATCATATTTGTGCTAGGAGGACTAAGAACAGGGCAGCAAATAGGAAGTGGCTAACCTCAAAGTTGAAAAAGATAAGAAAGTGCCGCAACCTAAAGCATGGAGAGGCTTCTGATTACTTCAAATGAAAGTGTGATCTGGACTTGAATAAGCACTAACTGATGCAAGAAACAATGTTTAGGATATGGCAACACAATATATGTTGGTCAGAGACTATGCAGAAACTCTTCTCAATAGTAACCCTAGTTCAACTGTGAAGATTGGAGTTATACCACAACTAGAAGGGGATCCCATATTTGAAAAAATGTACATATGTCTTGATGGGTGCAAGAAGGGCTTCAAGGCTTGTTGTGGCCCTCTTGTAGAGCTAGATGAAATGTTCTTGAAGACTCAATTCGGTGGCCAAATCCTTTTTGTCGTGGGACAAGAGCTAACAACCACATTTATGTAATTATCTGGGCCATTGTAGAAGTGGAGAACAAAGAAAATTAGAGATGATTTCTGGAACTATTTTTTGAGGATCTGGATGACCATAAGAACACAATTGGTGCTTCATGTTGGATAAACAGAAGGTTAGATCTAACTTGAAACTCACTTTATTTCAATTTTCACAAGTTTTCTTTAATCTTTACAAGTATGTGTTGCTATTTATGAGGATTATTTAAATTTAATAATTTAAATTCAAGGTCTATGTTAGGTCATAAAGTTAATTTTAGGGTTCGGATTGGGTTATAAAGTTAGATTTTAAGGGTTAAATTGAGTTACGACCTCAAGTTTTTCTATATGTTAGTTAAGTGCTTTTAAGTAATTGTTGGTAATTGGTACAAAGATTAATTTTAGAAGTTCGAGATGTAATGCCTAAAGAATATTATAGATTCGGTGTTTGACACATATGAAAAAATTTTAACAAGCAGTGAAAAGAACAAGAGCTGAGAGATTTGTTGTAATAGTGTGCAAAAGAAACCACAAGGCATGGGTTTGAACTGAAGATAGAGAGAATTAAAAGAAATAATAAAGATGCTTGGGCCTATTTGAACAAATGACCAAAAGAATCATGAACTAAGTCATATTTTAGCCATAGTCCAAAGTTGGGTAACATATGTAATAATGCCAGCAAAGTATTCAATGCAAGGATTAAAGAGTACAGAGCCAAGCCTATAATTACCTTATTGGAGGAGGTCTGCATGTTCGTGATGAAGACAATTACAAAAAATAAGGTTAAGTTACAACATCACATTGGCAAATTACCCTCTATATAGAAGAGCAGACTTGAAAAAATAAGAAAGGAGTCACAAAAATGGCATCCAATGTGGTATCGAGATGATGGTTATCAGAAGTTTGAAGTCCATAGTTATCCTCCAAACATGGTAGTTGATTTAGGCAAGAAGATTTGCACATGTAGATTCTGGTAGATTACATGTAACCTTTTTTTATTTAACCATTTCTATATAATGTTATGCAAATATAGTTTATTAAAGTATATACAAATACTAATTCTAATATCCACTCAATTTTTAGGCATGCCATGTGTCTATCCATGTGTTGTCATTTTTAGATTGAATGGTAATCTTGAAGACTATTGTCACTCTTTGTTAACCATGGATCGAATTCTTATAGACAAACATATATGCATACTCTGAATCCGATTCCATGACAAGTCTTATGGGAGAAGTTTTAGTATAGTAGGCCTTAAGCTCCAAAAATTCGAAGAAAGCCGAGTCCCTTGAAGAAGAAGAGAAGAAAGGATGCTGACGAAGAGCCTTCGAGGACTAAAACGTCTAAGACTGGAGCAACCAAACTGGATAGAAAGTACAAAAAGTTCACTTGTATTTACTGTGGCACAAAAGGTCACACCAAAAGAAGATGCTCACATAAGGAGGCAGATGATGTTGTAGCTGCCCTTCCTGAAGTAGCAACAACTATTCTTGTTAAGAAAAAAGGTGAGGCATCTAATGCTATTACAATTGTTCAAGGTGGAGATGGTGCCTCTAATCAAGTGACTCCTACAGATACTCCTATGATAGTGCTACTAATGATGCTATTAAAGATGTTGTCGCTCTTTCAGAGATTGTGTTAACAGAGTCACCTGACTCAACCAGAAGATGGAGATCAAGTGATGTCACCCTAATAATCTTCATTTGTGGATTTAAATTGTATTTCTGATTATATACTTGTTATAATTATGTCACTAACTTAATTGCATTTGTGGTATGGTAATATAGGTGACCCCATCAAGGAGGCCTAACAAATTGCCATCTAAAGAAAATTCCTCTCCAACACCAAACTCAGCACATCTTAATCTAATGCAGGGAACAAGTTCTAGAACATATTTAAGAATGGTTGTATTTTAAAATCTGTTCCCACACCCGGGCTGAAACCAAGGTTCAAGCCTTCTAGAAAGAAGTGATGGATAATTAGATTAAGAATATGACTTAGTATTATATCTTTTTCCCTTCTTTTTTGTGACTAGAGCATGATTATCTTGTTTTGTGACTTGGCTATTAATGCCTTCCTATGTTGTATTTTGTTCATACACTTACCAGGTTTATGTTGCTCAATTTATTTTGGTTGGTTTATTACAAACGATGCCTTTGGATATTGTCTATGCTATGCATGCCTTATTTTGGATATATCTATGTAGTGACAAGTTTTTTTTGGTGACTGAAATAAATTAAACAAAGAAAAACAAAACAAACAAAACAAGGAACTGCTTAAATAGGGGGACAGTCCCGTTTAAGACTACTCTTAAACTCCTCCCAAGGTGAAAGAAGCTCCACATGCGAAAGTTGTAACTTCATCGCCATTTTTGCCATAGTATCTGCCACCGTGTTTGTATCTCTCATAATCAAACGAAAGTCAGCACGCCAATTCCAATGCATGATATCTCTTTTTTTGAGCACCAATGGATCACTAAACCCAAAACCATCTTGTGTAACAAGATTAAATGCTTCCACAAAATCCGTCTCACAAATAATATCTCGTTGACCCACATCCCAAGTTAAGAGATATCCTCTCCAAATAGTAAACAATTCTCCTTGAAGAATACTATTACTCTCAATCATTCCCAAACACCCCCTTTGCCAGCTCTTAGTACAATCTCTAATAACACAAGCAAAACCAACACTATCACCCGAACCAAAATAACTAGCATCACAATTAATCTTAAAAGTACCAATGGATGGGAGATTCCAAAAACCATTTAGAGTAGAGGAAAGGGACATACGTTGTAATTCAAAAATATTCCTAAGCTCCTTTTCTGAAGTTAATGGCAGACAAATCACTTTTTCCGGAGGCCAAGTTTCATGGGGATTAAAGATGTCATTATTCCTTGCTCGCCATATTCACCAAAGTCCCGAAAAGAACTTGAACGGATGCTCTCTGCTATGATACAAGAACCAGTTCTTCAAATCCAAAGGATGACAAGAAATATCCAACCTATGCCAGACAAGCTGAGCTTTTGGACAATCCCGAATACAATGTAAAACCGATTCCTGGCTAGAAAGACATCTTGGACACCTATCTGATGACAACATCCCTATTCTAAAGCGAAAACTTGCAGTAGGAAGAGCCTCCTTAAGACACAACCAAGCCAAAAACTTATGCTTTTCTGGAACAAGCTGACGCCAAAGCCAAAGCCAGTTCTCCCGCTCCTCCCAACCAAACAGCTGCTTACACAACCACAAGTAACCATTGCGTGAGTCATAGAATTTGGCAGCAGATCCACTCCAATACCAACCCACTTCCGGACCTGCTTGTTCATCTGGATTGTAAGAGAGAATATTACCTTTCAGATTTTGAGGTAAAGGAGAATAAAGAGTATCCAAATGCCACCTACCAACCAACCAAATATCCTGTATCCGGAGATTCGAATTAGAAATGTAAACATAATCCATCTCATTAGATAACTGTCCTTCTCTTCTCCAGCTAGAAAACCAAAAATTCTGGTTCAAATCTCCAATACACCAAGCAAATCCATCCTTCAACACTTCCCAAGCCTTGCAAAGACACCTCCAAATGAGAGAGTCCTTGTTCTCAGAATAACTAAAACACTCATAAAAGGTTCTAGTAGATTTTATATATTAAGATTTATTTGTTAAAAATTGTAGAATACCTATAGTATCCCAAATGTAAGAAGGATGCTTTAACAACATAGTTGTTTTTATATTGACTTGCTTCATAATATTAATTTATACAAATAGCTACATATTTCTAATCACATCTTACCCACATTTACACCATAAACAATAATCACAGACACAAACAAATCACCAAACTCAAAAAACTTATCACAATTTCAAACACCTAATATTAGATTTCATTGTGCTAATTCTCCATGCTAAACCCTTCAGTTATCATCATTGTTTGCAAGTTGTTGTTTTCCTACTATGTTGCCCTTTTTCTCACCATCTTTAAACACAAAGAAACCACACAACATCCTTCCAACTGTTTGTCATTTCATCAACAACAAAGAAACAAAACATTAGAAGAATACCCAAGAGAAAAAATTGCCAATAATATATTGAAGACAACACATAAGAGAAAAATCATACAACAAAGAACTTATATTATAAATTGGACACTCAAAAACCCAGACTACCAAAGCATAGGACACATTCTACAGCCATACCAATCTGGAATTTTTTCCAATCTACCACGATTAGGGTTTTTCGCAGAGACGCCATGGGAACGTGACCTCGCAGAGCTCGCAGAAGCTTGGCTGCTTGAACCCATCATCTTTCCAACAAGGTCAAAAATAGGAATGCAATTTAGGGTTTTAACTCTCCTTTAGGGTATTTATTTGGGTTATTTGAACCTTTTTTATATTATGTATTTGTTAGCGTTCCAACATAGCAATCTGAAATCTAGGTGGCAACACACCTTGGCAACTTAACATATCACATCAGCATTCCATTAATGAAGATCATTTCAAAAGCAAACATGAATCACAATTCAATATTTGGGATCGCAATTGAATAAATTGGAATTTTAAGGTCGAAATTGAGGCTAATGTAAATTTTCTGGAGCCAAAATAGATTTTAACTCAAATAAAGACAGAGTATCTTGCATCAAAGAGGTTAGTGTGCAACTTTGGATAACAATGGTTAACTAGATAACCTCTTAGATAAGAGTACTAATTATAAGCATCATTCTATCTAATTACCATTTTGTCTTCTTAGTACAGAAGCGGATAGTATTTTATGTTCATTTAAGTTTGTTTGTTTATGTTGTGAATATTACGCACAATAATGATTGATAAGGTAGGATTTTTGTGTTTCGGTGTCTCAATTTATTTTACAGCTATTCAGGCAAGTAGCTTTTTGATGGTCTCACCCGAGCAACTCTCAGATTCACACACTATAGTTAATAGATTATCATATGGTTTTAACAAGTTCATCACACCCCCCAAAAAATGATAATGAATTAAAAGCCAAAAGAACAAAACTTGTGGAGCTCCGGTTTCTTTCAAGATTTCGTGAAAGAAATTGGGAAATAAAAATAGAACTACCATCACTTTACATGAATCCTTAACAGTAAAACATTAGCAACTTAAATAATTAGTATCTGTCATATCTTATTGGCCAATAACAATAAACATTTAGTAAAGTGTATGGTAAAGTAACTATTCTGCTTAAATAAAATTTAAAATATTTATTTTAAATGTTTTTTAAATATGCCTTCAAAATAAAATTTCCCTTTTATTCAAAGAAAAAAAAGAAAAGAAAAGAAAAAAAGACGAGAATAGCACTGATGATTCTGTTAGATGATGCACAAAGTTCATGTTTCCCACCATGCTAGAAATGTGCTTAGGCCTTTGCTATTGAAGAGGAATTCATGAGCCTGATCTGAATATATGATGTTTTTGTTCTGTATTAAGCACAACATCCAGTTCTTATGGAACTGATGATCATTATGTGGATGAGTAATTAATCTGGGAAATGGCTTGGTTACAAATAAAAGAGGAAACAGAAGCGCTCAGTCGTCGGGCGCTGTAGATTTGAGAGGGTTAATGGTGATGGCCATGTTGCATACTTTCTGATGTAACTTCACCAGGACCTTTATCAGTTTCTTGGTCTGCAACTTCTTTAACTACCAAACAAAAATATTTGCATCCAGTTTGAAATCCCATCAATTTCTTCATATGAAACCCTTATTTATTTAAATTAAAGGATTGATCAAAACAAGAATGAAGCAATTTATTATTTATTTTTTTTCTTAGCAAGAAAAAGAAAGCATACCAACAAAGAATAAACTATTTTTACAATTGATCAAGGTTGGCAACAAATAACAATGAGTCACAAAATCACCAAAATTAAGTAATCCCAAAACAAAAATTTAATTGAACCATAACCCTATAAGATTTGATCAAAAGATTTGAGATACATGGCAATTTTCACTCTTCCTAAGGAAACCCCTTTGTGGCCAACTTACTTTCTCTCATACAATTATTTCAAGTTTCCAAGACAACAAAAGAAAAGGGCAAGCTCCTCAACTATAAATCATGAAGACAAATCATACCTCAGATCCTGGAACCTCTTCATCAAGCTCAACTTGAATTTCTCAACTTCTGCATCCTCAAGTGAATTTGGTACAGACCTAATGATTGAAATGGCCCCAGCATTGTGCAGCGACGCAAGAACTTTATCTACAATGAAGTTTATTATCTCAATCAAATAATCAATGGAAAAATGAAAACATAGAAGAAGACTAGTGAAGCAGAATTGATTTGGTTGTACTCTTGCATATCTTTCAACCTCAGCTGTAATACCCATTACACTGGAGTTCATTCTTTTCCCTTTTTTTGGTATTAAAAATGGGATTAATAATAATAAGTAGATTGACACAGAAAAATGAGATGTTATGCGCTATGCTTATGACATTCCAATGTGTAACAAAGCCTTTTGGCTTTATCAAGTTCAAGTTTCATGATACTTAAGAAATTGATATAGGATGCTTCTTCCCTCAAGGTTTAGAAAAAGGAAATTTTCATATTTCAGAACCTAACAACATTTAGGACAAGCATCCATTCCCAACAAAACCACATGAATGTACGAATAAAGGCTTTCAATTAATCAATGAACAGATTGTCTTCCTCTCTATATACTCATATCAGTTGAATAACTTCAATCAAAATTAGTAGATGGCTGGAAATTGGTAGTTTACGAGAGTTAAGACCACAAAAGTATGATTCATCTTTAATAAGATAGCAATACCTTTCCAATGGCATGGTCATAATATTTTTTTTCCCTCAAAAATAACGTTCAGAAGAAATCCAGGAGGTGATAACTAATGAACAAATGAACGCATGAATAACACATTTAGAATAAGACTTTAAAGTAGAACCTGATTGTGACAATGCAGCAAGAGCCTCCAAAGCTGCTTTTCGTGTGCGGTCATCCTTAGCCGTGCTTAACATATTTAAGAGCTCTTTAGCTCCACCCATCTCAAGTATCTTCATCCTTCTTTCATCTTTCAGAGAATAGGAAGTGAAAATATTTTTTGTATGAACTTATGCAGTAGGTAGTGAAGATCCAAGAAAATAATGCATCATAAGATACTATTCTAAATCAGTTTCATGAGCATCATTATTCACTGCCACATTGTAAACTAATAATATATAATTGCAAACATAGAATACTCAATAAAGCTACAAACAAGCAAAAAGTGTCGACTGTCAAGAAAATTTCTCAGTTATTGAGCAAAATTCAGTTTCAAATAACTGAAACATGTCTTTACTCAAGAAAAATATACAAATAAAAATAGAGTAGCTCTTTCACCTATAAGATCCAGCCACTGAAGATCGGTAAGAATCTTAGTAACTATGCATAATCAGTTCAAAAGAAATCCATAACACTGTTCTCAACCAATTCAAAGTCTCATACACTCTTCCCCATAATACAAAGCACAAGGACAACCAAAGTATGCTAGTCGCAAGTTATAAGTAGTAAGAAATGGAATCTACTCGGCAAAAAAAATTAACCCCAAAGAAAAAAAGAAGGCAAATACACCACGAATAGCTTCCATTTTATTTCCACATAAATGTGTCATAAAATATTAATAGCAAGCAATAGAGAGGTATATAGATAGTAGAAAAATTACCATCTATTGCAAATCGAGTCAACCTAGAAGCTCCCATCCTTTTATACAAGGGATCCCTGACGCGCAAAAGTGAAACTGACTGCTGCATCAAGTTCTCTCCTGATTTTTCATTTTCAAAATTTTAACCACAATGCCAGTAGGTTTGAACCACCACGAGTAAATGAATGCCTGATTACAATTTGAAAATAGTTGCAAGATAAAAAAAAATGTTGGTAGTCTACTAAAAATGATACCCATATAAGGAAAGAACTGGTATCCTGCGGCTGCAGCTGTGGCGAAAAATATCGTCTTTAATAGCCATCCAACTTTTCTCTCAGCTTCTTGTTCAATAGATAGCTCATCTGGAAATCCAAATAGCAAGTGAAGAAGTTATGCAACATAATTGCAGCTAACAAAATGAAACTAAACCAGTCCATGTATATTATACAATCTAGATTTGTTCCTCTCACTCTAATATGAAACCATTCCTCTCGGTGTATACATCCCTAGATACATAAGCCCAA
>NC_029781.3:16978164-17002282 GCF_000817695.3 Arachis duranensis | reverse complement strand
TCCAGATGTGATATATGCAAACCATTTTTTAAACCCTAAACCCTAAACCCTAAATCCAAAATCAACATGAAACCATATATCAGTTTCTACAAGAATTAGTACCTATATCTTTCTCAATAAAACAAAAATACCGATAAAATAGAAACTCATACCTTTGCCACTATATGATGAAAAATTACGAGATTGAACACTGATCACAGGTCTCCTCTTACATAAATACTACCAAACAAAAAAAGAGAAATAACATGAATTAGCTAATGAGTACCTACTAAGCATTAAAAAGAATTGGAGAATAGAAATGGCAAAAATGAAGGTTAAGATTGGAGGTTACGTTAGAAAAGCGAGCAGCTACGGCGCGCATGGTTGCAAAACGTGGATAAGCTGAAGCTCAGAGGTTACAGTGTTCCCTTTCAAGGTAGCGAAGATCGCGTTAAAATCGTATCCTTCCGCATCGGCTGAAATCGCCGTCCAAGAATGGTGATGGCAGCGTGCGCCGGCGACCTTCAAAGGAGCAACAGAGCTTCGTCCAGATTCCAAAATTGAGAGCTTGAGACGAGAGTTTCGACTTCAGAGCATAGTTGTAAAAACCGAACCGGTGATCAAACCGGCTAGGTTATTGGTTCACTGGTTTACTGGTTCAAGTAATGATTGAACAAAGGTATAAAACAACAGCTATTACAAAATACAAATTCACATCAATTGTTCAATATTGGGAGCATAACCTATTTCCAAAAATTCAATTCAAAGGGTTCTTGTTAGGCAAGACAAAAGCAACTATATATGCATTCACTAAAATCTGTTTTGGACATAAAACCAGTTTTGCCCACATGTTTTCAAGCCTATATCTGCCGAATGATTTAAATTATGAGCAAGATTGGTATCTAACTAAGACAAACAACCATGAGAAATTGATGAATGGATAACAAGCACTTGACTCACAAGTAAAATGGTTGCATTCAACTTGAAAATAACCATTTAGTTCAACACGCATTTAAAAGCAACACCATAGTAGTTCAACAGCAAATAATTCGACAAAAAGACTCAGAGTCACTACACTAAAAAGATGCACAATGGCATAATAGTTCAACAGCAAATAACTCCGACAAAAATTGCTAGAAAATACAGCAATCCTTCTTCTAAAGCAAACAGGCATAATGGCATAATCAAAAATAAAAAAAAAAAATCCAGCAGTCCAGCAATCCGAGAGAGGAGGCAGTGGACGGAGCAAGGAGCCGCGGAGGATGGTGTTTCTGATGGTGTATTGGCTGAAGACATTCTAAAACAATATAGAATAGCAATGGTATAAAACAGCAGCTATTACAAAAACAATGTTACATAATCCATATTTCCATATTTCCATATTTTCATATCCAGCAATATAAATTCACAGCAATGTTACATCAACAAAAACTACTATAACCACTACGAATCTGAAAAAAAAAATCAACAATCTGCCATCAACTAGTTCAACAATATAACAAGTTATAACTCAACAATATATACATAATCAATAATCTCCCATTAACCTATTAGTTATTCACTCCCTTAATCAAATTAAAATCCAACTAAATAACTAAAAAAAAATAGAGAACAGATTTCACAGTTTGGAGACCAACCTGGATGAGGCAGATTCTGGCGACAGAGAGGCAGCACCGCAGCAGCGACGGAGAGGCAGCACCGCAGCAGCGACGGAGAGGCAGCACCGCAGCAGCGACGGAGAGGCAGCACCGCAGCAGCGACGGAGAGGCAGCACCGCAGCAGCGACGGAGAGGCAGCACCGCAGCAGCGACGGAGGAGACGCGATGACGACGACAAGATACGCGGAGCCCCGAACTCGACGTACTCAGACACACTGTGAAGCCAGCGAGACGAAGCAGAGGGAGAGAGTCTTCGAGACTGAGAGAGACTGCGAGGAAGAGTGTTGGTGTGACAAGGGGAGGAAGAAGACGACAGGCCGGCGGTGAGGTGAGGTGCGGTGATCAACTATGTATGGTGTGATGAGCAGCTGAGGAAGACTTGAAGGACTGCCGTTTTGGCTTTTGGAGATTTAGGGTTAGGGGGAAGGGGGCAGGGGGGGTATTCGAGAGAGTGAGAGACACATTCGTTTTGAAACGGAAAAAAAAAAAGGATTTCCAAACCGGCTGGTTACACAAAAACCGCCGGTTCTTTGATTTTTTATAACTGGACGGTTTAAACCGATTTTATCCGGTTCTATTCCTTGTCCAATCAAAATGACTAACCGAATCGGCTAGGTGATCGATTCACCGATTTTCCAATTAAATCGGCCGGTTCGATTTGGTTCTTACAACTGTGCTTCAGAGTTCAGCCTTCAGAGGCGGAGTCTGAAGGATCCATATCTAAGTTTGTTATCCGGTTCGGATCTAGTACCCATGCCCGAATAAAGCCCACGAACTTCACTAGAGAACATAACATTCTGAATTTAATAAGCCCACCTTCTCCCACAGCGGCCTTCTACAACGTGATTTGGTAACTAGGCCCAATATTATATGCCGAAAAAGGAGAGACAAGAACCAAAAAATTTAATGTTCCAAAAAAAAAAGAACCAAAATCTATAGTTGGATAGACATGCTAATTTGGAGTAATGTTATTTTCATATTATATATTTTAGGGTAGATTGTTATTTTAGTGTCAAACCTTTGTGTCAAGTCTTAATTTGATTTATAATATTTTAAATATTCTATTTTAATTTTAAAATAATTTAAACGAATTTAATATTGTCTCATCGTTAAATTTAATACTAAAAAATTAGCATATTTAAGAATTAATAATGTTTGATATTCAATACATAATCAATTTATTAATGATTACTTATATAAAATATTTTTTTATTTTAGAGACCGATTGATAGGTAGAATTTGAGATTTTGTAAAAAAAAAAATAGAACGTTAAAAAAGATTTTGATATGTTTTTTTTATAGAACAAGAAGATATGACTTAACTAATAATATTAATGTTCCTGTCAATTATTTTATGAATTATTTGTGTCGAATTTACTAGTTGAATAATATTAATCTCGCTTAAAAATTTTTGAGATAAAAATAAGATATTTAAAAAGTTAGAAATTAAATTAGGATATGACAAAAACGTAAAAATTAAAATAATATTTTACCCTATATTTTAATTTAATATTTTTCAGATTGAGCCAGGGTGAGTTATTCCTTTGGTCTCATGGCATCAGTTGTAATCGCAAAAAGACATCAAATTAAACTAAAGCGAGTTCTCCAGTGTAGATATTAAGATTTTATCTACACGTTTAAATAAGTGTTGGCAGTTTTTAGGTGTGACAAGTGTTGATAGGGTTTAGACATTTTATGCACACTTACAAGTTGTTGCAGAAAATGTCTAAACCTTATCAATATTTGTCACATTCAAAAACTGCCAACGCTTATCTACACATGTAAATGGAATCTTGTTATCTACAGAGAAGAACTCACCTTAAACTAAATGATACAAAATGTAACTATCTCTCTACCTTTCAAATGCAATGTCTTTGGAAATGAGGCTTATTAGAAAAGACCTAATAATCACTAATCAGCTCAGAATTTTCATTCGGCGGATTTTGTACGTTGCGAGGAATTAAGGAGGTACCATGAGATAAAACATGCGTCAATGTCCTATAATCTTTTATTTATTTTAGAGTAAAGTGACAATTAGATCATCAAAGATGTTGACTTTGGACTAATTTGTTCTTGAATAAAAAAAAGTATCATTTAAGTCCTCTAAGATAGCAAATGGTAGACATGTATGTCTTTCTATCAATAAATAGTACGAAATAAAACTGAATTGTCTATGTATTTCGTTATTTATAGTGTTGTATGTCTTGTTACCATCATATGCAAAAAAATGATATAGTTTTGGACAGTGAAGCATTTATTATTTTTTGAGTTTTCATATATCCTTTATCAACTGCTCTCTATTTATTACAAATCTTATCAAAATAAGTGAAATTTTGATTCAAAAGTTGTTATCTACATGACTATCTTTCATAGATAGACATGTCAAAATAATTAACCATACATATAAGCATCACTATTAGGTTTTAGTTGATGAATTAATAGAAGGACATCATGTATTATTCGTCTTTTTTTTTTAACCAACTTGAGTTGGTCGAGTGGTCAGCTCACTCGTCCGCTTAAGCAAGTGTCGGAATTCGAATTCCACCTTGTGCATGCAGCAACTCATTAGCCAGCGACAGATCCTTAAATAGAGCTCAGATCCGTGACGGATTAGTCATTGACCTGTATGTCGGGTTGAAGAATACTGTAGACAACCAACCAAAAAAATTGATACTTTTTTTATTTAAAATTAATTTGTCTGAAGTCAAAATCTTTAAAGACCTAATTATTACTTTATTTTTTTATTTATAATTTGAAAGGAAAAAAAGACGAATACTAGCTTAAAACATAATTTTTAGGCATCACACAACTTATTTAGCTAGACTACAAATAAAAAATCAAATAGATGTCTAACTAAATTTTTATGCGAACACCTAAATTTCTATGAAAAAAATTTCAGGGCTTATTGTATTTATATTTAGAAATTTTACTTTTTGTTCAATTTTATAGGATTACATAAATAAGTATAATTATATTAGTTATTGTATATTTTAATTTATATTTAAATTTTTATATGATAGTTTTACTGTTTGTTTTAAGAATAAAAAAATAAGGTAAAGTTAGTTATTAATTTAGATACTATTTTTTATTTTTGATGGTTTCATTAAATATTCAAATATTTTGTTAATCAAATTCAATTGAATTAGTACAAATTTAATGATAATCATCCACACAACATGTAGATGAATCACACACTTTATTTTTACATTTTTTTATCATCATTTTCTTATTACTGTTACTTTTTTTTTTATTTCTCCTCCTCCTCTTTTAAGTAGTTATTGTAACATTTTTTATTTCTTTTTTTTCTTTATTTGAGTTCTTTCTCTTTTTTTTGTTTGTATTTTTGTTAAGATGATGAAATAAGAAAAATTATGAGAGAGTGATGATGATGATGATGAAGAGAAGGAGGAGAGCTTTAAATTATATAATTTATCAGAAAAATAGCACCAAAATTTTTTAATCGTGATAAAAAAATTTTAATTTTGACACTAATACCTTTTAACCATGACACATGTTCTTGTTAAGAGGGTAATACAAGATGATGATGATGAGGAGGAGGAGGAGGAGGAGAGTTTTGAATTGTATATAATTTATCAGAAAAATAGCATCAAAATTTTTTAATCGTGATAAAAAGTTTCTTAATTTTGACACTAATACTTTTAACTATGACACATGTTCTTATTAAGAGGGTAATACAAGATGATGATGATGATGAAAGAGGGTAAAATACAAGATGATGATGATGATGATGATGATGATGATGATGATGATGATGATGATGATGATGATGATGATGATGATGATGATGATGATGATGATGATGATGATGATGATGAGGAGGAGGAGGAGGAGGAAAAATTTTTAACTATGACAAAAAAAATTTCTTATTTTTGATACCAAAATTTTTTAACTATGACACAGAAATTTTTTTAATTGTGTCATTTCTAATTAAATAATATATTTTTCTCATCATTGAACTAATTGAGCGACATTAAATTCATATATAAGAGGTCTAGTTATTTCTGTATTATTTGTAACAAATATATATATTTTTTATTCTAAAACACATTTGAATATATACTTTGTTGGTCCAGTAAGTTTAGGTTTTGGACTTGTGATTCTTTAAAAAAATTTTATGTCATCTATCAAAAAATTCTGTATCATTTTTAACTAAATGATTTGTTTTTATTTTCACTGAATTAATTGTATAGTATTAAATTAATATATAAGAGATTTAGCTATTCATGTGCCATTTGCAATAACTTAATGTGTCTTTTGATTCTAAAATACATTTAAATGTATTTTGTTAGTTGAGTGAGTCAATTTTACATTTGTGACGACCCTTTAAAGATTTTTTGTGCCATTCAACAAAATTTTTATATCATTTACCAAAAATTCTTATGCCATTCATAAAAAAATTTGGTGTCATTTATAACTAAATCATGTGCTTTTATTATTATTAAACTAATTGTATGATAGTTATCTTAGATGATGATGATGATGATGATGATGATGATGATGATGATGATGATGATGATGGAGGAGAAGGATGAAAAATAAAGAAGAGAAAAAATTAAATGAGAAAAGATGAAGAAAAAAGAGAAAAAAAATCAAATAAAAAAAAGGAGGAGGATGGAAAAGAAGAGAAAGTGGTGGTGGTGGTGACAATGACGACGATAATGAAAGAAAAAAGACGAAGAAAAAGAAGAAGAAGAAAAAAAAAGAAGAAACAACAATAGCACATACACAATGAGTTGATTAAATTTGGTTAAAAAGTTATTTAATTATCTAATTTTTTTGCATCCTTAAACCTTTAGAATTTATTAACAATTAATAAACTAAGTATAAATAAAATTCAAGATTTTAATTTTTGATACATTAAAGTTATGTTCTAAGTTTAACCCATTACTAAATTTTCCTATTAAGAATTCATCAAGAAATTATTTATAGTCTTAATCAACTTTGACATTCTCATGGTGTAAAGATATTAGCACAAAAAGAATAGAGAGAACTTTAGCTTTTAGAATAGAATAATTAGAATGAAGGTGTAATTTCATTGAATGATTTAAGTTAAATACACTGCTAAATATGATTTTATATATTACATGCTAAAGCCTTTACACATCACAAAATATCTATAATCCCAATTGAGCCATGCCATTTCATCAATGGAATACGTAGTTGGCAACTGCCAATTACAAATACTTAGTTGATGATGAAAGTGGCTTTACTGAATTATCCTTTCTTTATTTTTTCCATTCTCACGTGCGGCTCATATCGAATCTCTCTCACTTGGCTTTCCACTCATTTTTTCCAAAATTTGTTTCTCCCCATTCCGTTTGATTTGTCCCCAAAGAATATATTCTCTTTTTTCCTTCTCTATGAAAATCCAAGCTACATGCACTGTTTATCCTATTCAAACGCCGCAACAAAATTGCGACACCACTACAAAATCGCGGTGCCACAACGAAATCGGGGTGTGATAGTTGACTCCCCTGGCGATTACGTCACTGTCTTTGAAGTATGTAGTCTTCAACCCTCCGTGATTTTATGCAACTAGTTATTTCACGTGGCTAAACTCAATTTTGATATTTAAGATTTGATTATACCTGTGATTTTGATGATCCTGGAGTTTCCAGTTCAATTGTTAATGGAGTTTGGTAGGGGAAACACGCGGCAATTTTATCCAGCCAATTTTTTACTTTCATCTATTTAATTCGTGTTTGATTTAGGTTTCAACATTTAATTCGTAATTCATATTTGATGTTAATTTCGTTTGACTGGACACCCCGGAATTCCGTGGGCTTTCACATGGGCCGTGTGAGAAAGTGGTTATCTTTGACATGGCCTATGCGAGAGATCAGATGGTTGTCACACGATTTGTGTGAGAAAGTGGCTCGCTTTGACACGTCCTGTGCGAGAGATCATATGGCTGTCTCACGACCTGTGTGATAAAGTGGCTCGCTTTGAGACGGATCGTGTGAGAGATCAGATGGTTGTCACATGGCCCGTGTGATAGGTTAGAGGGCTATTACATGCTCCGTGTGATAGATTCGACAAGAGAGGATTGTGACATGGCTCGTGTGAGAGATCAGAGTGATGTCACACGGCCCGTGTTAAGATATTAGACTTATTTTTTTAGTTTTAGTATTAAATTAACCAAATTAAGAAGTGGCTTATGGAAATTGCTTAGGGTAGTTGCAACCAAAATAGTGGCTTTGAAATATTTTTGTCAATTATTAATCATTCGTTAGTTTGGAGGCATAGGTTTTTAGTTATTACCTGGACCAGAACATGGTTGTTTTGCAAAGTAGTCATTCAATTTTCGACTTAAATTATTTTTGTTGTATTCAAGTGTCTTTATTTGATTCCGCGCATTTCGTTTGGTCCCATTTGTATTGTTGGTTTAGGCATTTTTTGTTAGATGTTAACAATGTCGGCTCCTTCGTGATTTTCTTCCAAGGCACTTTTGGAAGCGTGTTATCAATTGAGGTGCCATCATGAAATCAGAAATTGGTGATGATATTCCCGTTGTTGGCATAGAATTCGAGTATCTAGATGCAGTAATCGAATTCTACAACAACTACACGAGAAGAGTTGGCTTTGACTAGAGGAATAGGAGTTCGAAAAAGAATGCCGATGAGGTTGTATATGATGATATACTTGTCTGCAACTAGGAGGGCAAAACAAAATCAAAGGTTGATGAAATGGGGAAAACCTAACAAAAGGACATACAAGGTGTAAAGCCAAGATGATTGCCTATTTTGATGTCAGCGATAGTTGGATTGTTAGGGTAGTTGAACTCAAACACTGTTACGATCTGAACTGCACTAATTCAAAGCTATTGAGGAGAAATAAGGTTACTTTTATGTAGGTTAAAAGAACTTGCCAAATTAATTCTCAAACCGACATTCGAGTATGTAAAATATTTTAGAAGCTACTTAACCATGCCAGTGGGCTGATAGCCTTAATTTTCAGGAAAAATGATGTGAGGAATTTCATCGATTTGGATAGGAGATCGATTGAGAAAGGAGGCGATGGTAAAGCGCTGAAGGACTATTTCAGACTGATGAAGGAGTGAGACAACTGTTTTTACTATGATCTTGACTACAATAAAGAATGTCGAATTATTTGGATATTTTTTGCTGATCCTCGGAGCATTGCCTCGTACGAGTACTTTGGGGATGTTGTCAACTTTGATACGACATACCTAACAAACAAGTACGATATGCCATTTGCTGCCTTTTTCGGAGTTAACCATCACGGAAAATCTATACTTCTTGGATGTAGGTTACTTAACTCCATAGAGGATGCTTCATTTGTGTGGTCGCCAGTAGATATTGTTACTCACTAATGTCCCTCTATAAGAGCTGCTATTAGAAAGGTCCTGCCACATGCTAGGCATAGGAGGTGCTTGTGGCACATAATGAAGAAGATTCATGAGAAGTTGAAAGGATATGGTTGCTATGAAGAAATTCATGTTGCAATAAGTGAAGTAATCCACCAAAGTTTGATTATAAAAGAGTTTGAAAACAATTGGACTGGTTTTGTGAATGCCTACTGTCTCGAGGATAACAAATGGTTGCAAGGGCTGTGGAATGATCACAGATGCAGAGTTCCAGTGTATCTGAAGGTTGACTTCTGGGCTGGAATATCATCCACTCAGAGAAGCGAGAGCATCCATTTTTTGTTCGACAAGTACTTGAACTCACAGACAATGTTGGCCAAATTTGTAAACCACTACAACAATGCTTTTATGTCTAGGATGGAAAAGGAGGCTACCAAGAATTTTGACTCTCTGAACAAGGTTGTGCCATGTTGCTCCAACAGCGAGATTGAAGTGCAATTTCAGTCTGAATACACCAATGACATCTTTAAGAATGTACAACGTGAATTTCAGAGAAGATGAAATGTATTGTGTCATTGATCCGAGATGAAAATGATAACTAAGTCCATGAGGTGGTCCATGATGTGAAGATAGTAGGCCGACAATGAGAAGTTAGGCACCAAGTCAAGTTCAAGAGGGAAGGGGATTATGTCTGGTGTGATTTCCTATTATTTGAGTTCAAGGCCATTATGTGCTGTGATTCACTGGCTGTGCTTTAGTGGGAGAGAGTTTCAGCTATCCTTAATCGGTATTTGCTTCCGAGGTAGAGCAAGAGGATTTTCAGAAGGCATTCCATCATCACGAGTTGCTACATGGTGAATCATAGACAGCTGCACATGAAGCATTATGACCACCTTCAGGACCATTTCAGTAAGGTTGTAGAAGTAGTTATACACTCTGAGCAATGCAATGACCTCCTGCACAATTTGCTCAAGGAGTTCCATGTCAGTCTTTCCTGAAACAATTCATGCAGCGACTGTGGGGCATCCTTTAATCATGGTGAAACTGGAATAAGGTAGTGTCGTAGAGTTGAAATCGACGCCAATCTCAGAATCCGTAGTCCCATGAAGGTTAACGGAAGGGCCCTTCCTTCGAAAAATAGAAAGATTTCGACTTTTGAACGTGAATCTTCAAAATGCAAGAAGCGTTCACTAAAGACGCATGTAGACTCTAATTTCGATAATCAGGGGTATAATAATGTATGGAAGTGATGGAAGTTTATATCGGTGATGGACGTCAAACAGGTAAGTTATCATTAAATTTTATGGCTCAGTTGTTTCCATTTTTTGGTTAATATAGTCACTGAACGATAACTTTAATTGTCTTACAGCATGGTCGTGCCCAAGGTGAGTTCGATGCTCTCTACAACAACGTCGTAGTGGAGTCGTCCATGGAGGTCATAGCTAACCAAGCAGATGAGAACATAACCATCACGGTATGCTACGATACATCAATCTCAATTATCGTGTGATGAGTAGTTTTAGAACCGACCATACGGATGGATTATTAAGGCTCCGTTTGGTTTGTGTATGTACTAATACATAGACATTAAGACATAGACACTTGAGACATAGACATAAAATATTTGTGTTCATGTATGATGTTTGGATATAGAGACATGACAGTACTGTAGTGTCTAATATTATGTCTGATTAATAAGACACAAGAACACTACATAATTAAAATGACTATTTTACCCTTCTAATTTAAAATAAAAATTCAATCATTTTAAAATAAAAAAAAGACCAGAGAGAGGCAGAGAGCCCAAATTGAGTCGAGGGTTTCTCCCCCTTACCTCAATTCCCCAAAATCTCCCTTCTCCCTAGTTGGCGTCATCCTTCTTCGCTATTCTGTGTAGTCCCCTTCTTCTTATTCTTCTTCTTCTGTGCGATCCCCTTCTTCTTATTCTTGTTCTTCTTCTTTTGTGCGGTGCCCTTCTTCTTCTTAATTGTTGGTTTTAATTGTTGCGAGTGTATTTGCTAGGTTCAGTTTAACAGAGAAAAGGGGGAAGGCATGGCTCATCGATGAAAAGCACCATGTGTAGAATTAGCATCGAAGAAAAAGTCAATGCCAAAAAGCATCTCCTTCGCACTTGGCAGGTATCTACCATACCATTCCTAATATTTACAACTTCAACTATATCTTTTAGAGTTCTGATTTCACAATTTAGGATTTAAGGTTTAGCGCATTTTGGGAATACGGTGCTTGATATGTCTAGCTGCGCCATGCCAAGTTCATAATTTTAACAGTTTACATAGTGTAATTATATCCCCAATTTCATAACTTTAACGGTTTAACTAAGTATTGATGAATGGAATTAAAAACTGCATGTGTTATAGAAGTGTAGATTAAGAATTAAAAGAGTAGTAATTGGAAAGATGAAAATAAGCCATACTCTTCCATATATTTTGGGATTAAGAAGAACATATATATTTATATCAATGTTTCTTGGTTACTTTGTACAAAGCATATGATGATTTTCTAGTGGCATGGAAGTGAATTAGTAACAAAGGTAATATTTTTACATTGGTTCTCATAAATGATTCATTATAATGGTATGTTCTTGGAACTGGTTCTATATTATTTTAGCCCTTTTACATGTATGCATTAATTGTGTTTGATGAATTGTTTGTATGTGGACAATAATATGCTTACTTTGGATCTATTTAAACAACGTATTTTTTTCAATATTTTGAAGCAAACGATTTTTTTTTGAATATACACTGACCAAACGTGATGGTAAAAAAAATTTGTATTTTTCTAGAGGAGCAAACTTATAAGGTAAATTTCTTTGTGGACCAACCTGCCTTTATGGATCTTCATTGGGTATGCTTCAGTTTCTTGTTGTGTTTACATTGTTAGAAAATTTACTTAAAATTAGAACTAGTGTAAAGTGCTGAAGTTATGAGCTTCAAAGGAATATAGTGTGTGTTGTAAGAACAAAGCATGTTTTGAGACTACTAAAGTTGTTATTGAAATTCTTTTTGCAGGGAATGTTTGTACAATTCTTTCTTCAGGGAATGCTTGGTTGCTATGCACAAATAGAAGTTGGTCATGGATCAAGTATTCAAGGGCTTGAGACAACTGCAACTTTTGACCAAATATTACTTTTGAAAGCTGTATTTTTTTTGTTATTTGGCATTGTATTTGTACAATGAATCATGAAGTTCAATTGGTATAGTTTTAAGAAATATCCAATTGTATGAATTGAAAATTGTAGGAATTGAAAATTAAATGGAAAGTGGTTTACATGAAATTCATTTTAGCTTGCTGTTTGTTATCAAGAATGGGTATTTGAAGTATATCTTGTTTGCTTTGAACAAATATGTAAGTGCAGGAATTTAGAACTCAGGCTGCAAACATCATGTATAAAATTTACACAGGAAGTGCATTATTTTAGAAAGTTAATAATTTTGTTGTGATTTTAAAATGTGCACGAACTTGCTATGATATTAGAAAGTGCACAATTAAAACTGTGATTCAACAAGTGCCCACTTTTATTGTGATATTAGAAAGTGCACAATTTTGCTGTGATTTAAAAAGTGCACAACTTTATTATGAAAATTTACGCTGCACAATTAAAATTTAACTCTACTTAAGTGCAGAAAATTAGCATAAATTATGCAGATTCAATAAAATTTTGCACAGATAAACTTGACCAGCAAGAAATTGAGCTATATACAAGACCTACCTTAAACCATTTCCATCTGGGATCCACACAATCTTCCGGAACAGGATCTGCCGTTGCAAATAATATACTTTGAACACGCAAAACCGAACACAATACCTTGTGAAAATACTTACTTATAGTTTCACCAGACCTATAGAACCTAACTTGTACGCTGCGATTTTTGGTATGGTGAGCTAAAATGATTAAGAAAGTAGCTACTTGCTCGCCTATGCCAACATGACCATCTTCGTCCAACCCACCCTGAACTTTTAGCAATTCACACAAATTGGCAAATGCATTCAAACTCATTCATAGCTCCCATATGCAATTTCTATCTCCACCCGCCCCAATAATATTATCTAATGCATCTCGCCTTAATGGCAATGTGTTCACTCTTCGACCAATCAAAGAATGACTTCGCCTTCTATTCCTAACATACATATATAAAGTAACTAAGATAAATAACATTAACGTGTCAAACTGCATTCTCATAATCCAGTAATATCCAACACATAGCTTAATTTGCTCGGAACGATCCATCATCACTTCCTAACAAACAATAAAAAGTAAATGCGTAAAAATAAATAAATAATAAATATTCGGCACCAAAACATTCAAATAAGCTTTATATAATCACCGTAACAAATCCAAAAGAAGCAGAGCTAGCAACACTAGAGCGGGTTGGGATCCAACTGCCGTCCAAGAAATTTAATATCTACTATCCTATAGTTACCATCAAAGTCTTTTTCCACAAACCATTACTCTAAATTATAAAAAACAAAATAAAAAACTTGAATTCAATAGTTTAAACTTCCAACTCCACAAAATAAAAGATCCATGACCCACACCAAATTCATACTTATATAAAAGCCTCTGAATTTTCTCATTAATATCTCAAAACTTTCAAATTCAGAAGAGATTACAACTTGAATTTCAAATCTAATACAGTTTTAAGTTTAAACTCATAAACTTTTCTGGGAAAGATGAAAGACACCTAAACTATGTGCTTTTCATTAAATAATACATTTCAAAAATTGTTTGCTACTCATACAACATAAACAATTTTCTTGCTGTTTGAAAATACAAGAAAGGCCACCAGACCATGACAAATATTATTGAGAGTTATTTGTTGAATCTTTTTAAACATTCATTATACTAATCCTTACAATAGCCAGATAATAGCCCCAAATATTAACTAAACAACAATAAAACCCAATACTTCTAATTTGCTCATCATCCCGCATTAATCCCCAAAACAAATTTCAACAATCACAATACTTCACAGCCTACCAGTATTATTTGTTCCTTATTCACACACCAATATTTTTTCCAAAACTAAATGTATTAAAGTTCATGGTAAAAGAGCAAGGGAAGATAAAAATTAAAAACTTGAGATAATAAAAGAGAGGGATAGCATAATCACAAACCTTCAGTGGAGTTTTCAAGAACAGAGAAAGATTAGAGAAGCTCCACAAAAGTAGCCGTTAATGAGGAAACTCCGAAGAAGATTTTGAGACTTGTTAGGGTTTGTCAAAGGTAGAAGAAAAAGAAGTCTGGTAAGTTAATTTTAATAAGGGTAAACAAGTAAAAAAAAATAACTCAGATCCGTGTCCATCACTTTTTGTCTGTGTCTCATCATTTCCTTGAGACATAAAATACGTGTATTATGTGTGCTCCTATGTGTAAGCGTGTCTTTCATTTTCTGTGTCTCAGAAACCAAACAAAAGACATGTTCTACTGTGTCTATGTCTTAGCCTGACATACACACAAACCAAACGGAGCCTAAGTGCATAAATACGCTTATGGTGACTCGTCAGTATTTGTGACACTGTAATGTATTTTAATTGTTAGACCTCTTTAATAGATTGTTCGCGTTGAAAGCGTGTAATACTTGTGACAAACTTGACATAAGGCGCTTCCTGTGTTGTCGATATTGTTGTGACAAATTTTTTATTTCCTTTGATCCTTCATTGTTTTTTTGTTATGCATGTATGTCTTACAACTTCAGTCAAGAGGGACCTAGCAAACTATAGCAAACGCGTGGCCAGGCTCAAATTTTACAAGAACTAATTTTGTGTCATTGCTTCAGTCAACGACATCTCAAGTTCTTATCTAACTGATTTTCCTATGCATAGTTCAACCACTGAGACTATGTAAAGGGCATCAACAGTTTCAGTTTTAAACTCATTAGATTTGTTACATTTTAATTTGTAAATCACTGGGCTAGCGGAAGCTGTGATGTTAGTATGCTTCCATTTTTTGTATAGTTGACACAACCACGGTCATAGTCTGTTGAATCCATGTCGTGGACTTGATTTATGCTCGTGATAGTGGTGTTGGGGTTCTCAATCTTTCACATAGCCAATTATTTTGTATATTTGGAGATTTTTTTATCATTTTATTTAAATTAGACACGAGGGTTGTGTTAGCAGTTGTTATGCTTAGTACCAGTTTAGAATGACATGTGCTTTTGGCAGTATTCCTGTTACTTACTTCGTAAAATTCTGTTGCTATAACTAAATGATTTTGTTCTTATGTTTCTAAATTTGTTAACGATATCATTTGACATAATTATATATTCTATTCCATAGGTGTCCAACTGAACATTAAGGTCACCGAATTTTAAACATATCATGACAGGATGATAAATATTTTAAGCAGAACCAGAACCATCATATACTGACCAGTCTTGTAACATTTTGGTTCACTTTGTGTAACAGGTTTAAACGTTCTTTGTTGTTTTTAGAATTTGGTTGTCACACCCCGTTACCCATATAATAATCTCCTGTGATTGTTTGTGTCATTATCGTGGCGGACTGGATACTCTTGGCACTATGCATGTCCATGGAAATGGCCGGTCAGATAGTACGGACTAGCGGGTGATAATCATGATTGATCTAATATCCAGTTGATCTCTTCATGACTGGTGTGATAATCTGTAATGACTGTTGTTTATTGTTGATAAATGTCACATGGGATTCAATCATATGAATTCTTTACTTAAACAAGATGTGAAGCTTTATTCTTGAGACCTAGCTCTTCATACCAATTGAAGGTTTTTGTTGGCCTAGAAAAGGGGGTTGAATCTATGACCTTCTTTTAAACTTGATTAATTTTGTCTCAAACCAGAAAATGTAACTTAACTTCTGTTCTGTCTATGAGATGGATTATGCAGGAGACAATTTTTTTGTCTCATAAATCGTGAAAAACATAATCAATGCAGGAAAGAAGAAGATGACGCAATCATATATCCTAGTTCAGTTGCCTCATGCAATGCAACCTACATCCAGTCTCCACTACAACAGTGGTAAAATTTTCACTATCATATCAAATATTACATACTCTAAGTCCCTAGGTTTCAACTTAATTCTATCTGGGACAAATCAAGCTTCTACCTAAACTTGACTTGGCTAGGCAACTTCTTAGACTCTCAACATACTAAGGCTGCATTTATTTTTGGAGATAGGACAGAACATGACACTGAGACAGAGACAATAGAACAGAGCACTAAAAATTATCTTTTGTGTATTGTGTTTGGATATGATGGACAAGACACTAATGTAATGTCCAGTATTATGTTTGGATACATATAGACAAGACTAAAATATTATATAAAATGACTAAAATAGACATACCCTCCTCTCCCTCCCTGTATCTATTTCTTGCCCTCCCTAACCCTTCGCTAAACATGAACTCAGTCTCTCTTCTTTCTCATCTTCTAAAATTTAAAAATTTGAAGTCCACCCTTAGCTAAACTCTTCTTCTAAAATCTTGAAGGGATTAGAGGAATACGTTTTTTTATCTCTGTTGAAATTTCAAATTCTCTTAGCGGTAGTTTTTGGTTTGTTACTCCTTTCTCACTCACACTCCTATTTTCTCTCTAATTTTCTTTTTTTTTTGTTTTGGTTTGGTATACTTCTGGTTTTGTTGTGTTGCTGTGCAATTTTTTTATTTATTTGTTTTGAACTTCAGTTTGGTTCTTCAATTTGTCAACCCGGTTAAAACTAAAATCAAATTAAGAAGCAGTGAATAACACAATGAGGTTGATATTCGGCTGATTTTTTCATGATGGGTGTTCAATTTAATTTGATTTTTCTAGCTTTTACATTTAATAAAACTACCTCTAACAAGAAAAAATGGAAACAAATACATTGTTGTTTAATAAAAAAAACTATGTGTGAAGTTAACCCATTTACATGTTTTTGTTTTAGCAGCGTGTAGACAAAAAGGATAGAAGGAGCCATTGTAATAATATAAAACAGGTTAGTCAAGCAATTATCTAATTTAGTCAATTAATTGCCAAGGATAAAGTTTATCTTTTCTGCATTTTTGTTGAATCAATTTATCGAAATATTTCTACATTAAATAATTTTTATGATTTCATTAATTTTATATATGATTATTTAATGTCTTGTTAACTATTAGAGGCCCCTTAAGTCTAAAATGAGCTTGAAATATAAAATAATCAAGATTGAAGGTAAACATAATACGCAGTAATCAAGCATAGTATTGTGAATCATCTTTGTTATTGATTATTGTTTCTGGTCATAATATTTGAGCTATATCTAGAATGGTTATGTATGTGTATGTGGATGAGCTTCATCATAAATGAATATGGGTAATGTTTCCTCTATTGTCTTTGCTACAAGAAATGCTACTATCTCATTAGTCATATTTTACTCAAGTTTTATGTTTCAATTCGTCAAAATTTATGATAAATCAAGAAACAGGTTGCTTTAATTCATCCAGGCTGCTGTTTTCTCCTTATTGCATGCGGCAAGTGAAATTATTTTGCTAATTTAGCTTAGAAAAAGTACTAATTCAGCTTTTTGTACTTCATAATTCTTAGATTTTTGTTATTTATATGAAAATAAATTTTCTTTGCTTTTTTGTATTTCTATACTGCTAGTCATATTTAAGTGATACATTGACTGTTCACAATTATTTTGCAGATAGACACCTGTAACTCATTTTATTGTGACCAATTTAAACCTACTGCTCCAAATAGGCCAAAAATTTGGGCCGAAAACTGGCCTGGATGGTATGCTGGATTGATTTCACCATGTCATAGTGATATGTATTTATCTCAATCATGTTTAATGATCTTTAGTGCTTTTCTTAATATTTTTGTCTTTTGTATGTTTTTATTGTAATTGGAGAACTAGCTTATCTAGTGACCACTTTTCAATTCCATTAGATTGATGAAGGGAGGGAGTATGCAGAGTTTATGCATTTTCCAAGGAAGAAGTTTACTGAGTTTGGTAATTCTGCAACATGAACTCTTTTTTCCTTTTCAATAATCAGTTTTTTTTTCTTTTTCTTTTTTCCTTGTCATGTATGTATTGTAATTAATCTGATAAATGTTGTTTACGATTATTTTGTAATAACTAAGTGATAACCTGTTCTAATAATTATAACAACCAAAAATTTTCAAACTCTCTAGTTAACATGTACAGTCCTACAAGTTTAGAAGTTTAGTTTCCCAAATTCATTCAAGAGTAAACTCTTTATGCATTCTAATTTTCCTTTTCTTTAGCTGCCGTTCGGCAAGAGATCTCTAATGAGACTGACAGAGAAACTAGTTGCTCTAAGTGCATTTCTTCTGTTCCTATCCATCTTAGTATCTGCTCTCCTCATGGTGAGACAAGATTTATATAACATTTAGTAGCAATCATTTTCTTTTTAGCTACAACATCATCATGCATCCTTCATATTTTCATGTTTGAAAGATTCGTTTCATCCATTTAATTTAGTGATTTTGGCAATTGTTAATCTAACACTAGTTGATCTTCCTGCCATAATTCTACCAAGGTCAAGGTGCCGATAGCTTAAGGTGAAAAAAGAAAATTCCTAAAAGAAAATGAGCTAAGGGAAAAGAAAAGAAAAGCAGCAGCATAAAGCATATGAAGAAAGAAGGTCTTGGGGGAATGCCAGTTGCTGGTGGATAGCTTGTCATCTAATAATCTCATATGCTCATAGGAATCAAGGCTAGCAACTGTAAATTTAGGATGAAACCTTAGATTTGAGTGTGTACATGAGAGAGCTAGATATTATATGTGTGTCATATCATGTGATTTATTATTGTCATTTTATCATTTGTGGTGAGTACTTTTGCACATGCTTAATGTAAATAAAATTATCTTATGCACAATTGACTGAAATTTTTTATTCAACATAAACAAAAGAAAAATTTGTAAATTGAAGAAAAGACTAAAAATAATTAAGCACTAATTTTGAATAAGTTTCTGCATTAACATAATTGAAACCAATACTTAAAACTAATTATGCACTAACATCAACAAAATTATGCATTCAAAAGTATGCACGTTTGAACCTAATTCTGCACAAAATACCAAAATGTTATAAGTTTAAAATATCAAGCTCTCCAAATAATAGTAAATTTGCATTAACATGTGACAAAATGATAACTCTAAAAGAGATTAACTCTAATTTTAAGTATGCTATATAGCTCTAATAAATCTGGCTTTCTGACTATTTTCCAATGACCAAAACATTTTTTTCAGTCGAGGATTTGTGGAGAACTTGAGTGTAATAAAAATAACTTCATCATCGGTGAATCCAAGTTCGTTAAGTATATCACCAGCCTTTTTCTCCTCACGAGTGTTTACCATAGCTTGAGCAAAAGCATCCAAACACTTTTCCCATTGATCAAATACATATTTCAGCGTGTCAGCTAAATCATTCATCATATTGGTATCCTTTGCCGCTTTAGATGAGTAAGGCTTCTTTTCTTGTTTCTTCTCAGAAGATGAAGCCACATAATTTGATTGTTGGAGTAAAGATTCACTGCAATCATGAGTTAAACATATTCATATCTTCTTTGTCCATTTCTTCATCCCCATTCTTTTGCACTTCTTCTTCAGCATCATTGCCGCATACAATAGCATCCCTGTTTGCTCTTTTCTTACAAGATATTTTTTCCAAGCGCGTATAAAGGGGAAAAGGCTTTCTTGGAGTATACAACCTTACTCTTTGTTTGTAGAAAAAAATTAAAGATCAACAAAGAAGGATAGACTATCAAGTAGAATAAAATTAATTCAACAAAAAAACTTGTAAACCAACCTTCATATAACCAGCTAGGATCTCTTTGTTGTCCACAACCACACATTGCTTCACATCATCTCGTCTAAAACTGCTACAGGCTGCCATGTCAACAGCAAATTGATATTTCTCTTTCAGCCTCTTAACCTTGTTTTTTGCAATGACTTATTTGAAAGCTACCACCTGAAAATCTCTCATTCATTTTTGCAGCAAGTTTCTCAAAAGATCCAGGCCTAAATTGACCTGCATCAGCTCTTCTTCCTTCAACAACAAGCTCCTCTATAAAACCAACAAGTACTTCTGTCTCTTCATTAGTCCAGACATGTTTGACCATTTGTCCCTAAAATCTAGATTAACTCAATCAAAATTCAAGTGAACATCCTAAGCATATCATGACATCATTTTTATAATTTATCAATACGATATATTTAAAAAAAAGGATACATCTAGTCAAAACACAACATCAATAACGATTACAGTTCCACCACTAGGTCTTACAATACAAAATCCAACACAACAAATTATCATAATAATTCAAATAAAATACACATATAATAAATAAACCAACTAATTGATTTGGCTATGCATCCACTCATTGTACATTTCATGTGCTAAGTTAGTAAGTTGTCTTGCCAAACTGTCCATTCATTTTGTCCTCTACACTGTCAATCATTTCATCATCGCCATCTTGGTTATCACCATGCTCCTCTCCAATAAGCACTTGCTCATTCTCAAGTAATATGTCCTCCTCAGGATCAGAGTCCATATTAAGCCGAATAAAGTTTTGCAATAGACAACATGCAATAATTATTCTATTTTGTGTCTTGATTTGGTAAAAACAAGGACTTCTCAAAATTGCCCATCTCTTCTTCAGTAAATCAAAACAACACTCAATAATGTTCCTAAATAAAGAATGCTTCTTGTTAAAATATTCTTGAAAATTTCTAGGCACATTTCTACCATAGGCCCATTTTCATACGCGGTATCAAGTATGCTTATATGGTGCTAGAAACTCCTTGCAATTAGTATACCAACATCTACTAAATAATAATTCCCTATAAATTAAAAGAGATACGTTATGAGGATTAAAAAATTTGTATGAACTAAAAGTTTTGAAGTATTTTTGTTACCTAAAATTTAACTATTACATACCAATTGATATCTTGAGGTTATTACGACGTGAAATAGCATCTCTAAGGACTCTTGAATCTGATGCGGACCCTTCCCATCCACTAAGTACATACACAAAAGTCATATCTCAATTGCATACGCCTAGTACATTCGTCGATATTTTATCCTTTCTTGTTCGGTGTCTTGATTTATCTTCTTCAGGAATAGTCACATCTATATATGTTTCATCTAATTCTCCTTGATAATTCTAAACTAAAGAAATTGAAGTGTCAAAACTAACTCTATATCACATTATATATAATACAAAACCAGAACCGCATTTATTCACTAGACTTACCTTGAACCATTTTCATCAGGGATCAATGCAGTCATCTGGAACAGGAACAGCCTTTGCAAACAACAGACTTTGGACATGTATTACCAAGGACAATACTTTATTAAAATACTTACTTATTGTGTAACAACCACCCATTCTAGAAACAAAATTGAATTCAAAATTTGAAAATCAGTTAGGAGATAAGCTTAGAATTTTGAATTTATGGATAGGAACCTAGTAACCACCCTCCGTTTGAAATTTAAAATATCTCAACCACCCTATCTCTAATTGTATATAAATAGGAGAGCACCCATAGGTAGAAAATCACTCCTCTCAAATACTAATCCTCTCTCTTCTCTCTCTACAAAGAAATAATATTCTGTGGGCAAACACAAGAGGCAAGCTCGAAGAAGCATTAGGAAAAAGAGTAGGGAATTATGCCTTTCTTACTTATGTTAGCATGTAGTATGCTCTATTCTATTTTCCTTCCATCCATGCATGATTACCATCCTTCACGTGTTACATGGCATTGAGTACCTTGTTCTCATCCCTTATCCATATTGATCATATTTATCTATTTTGTCATTCATGACCTCTTGATTCATTAGTATATACATTTTTATCATGTTTGATTTAATTATCTAATATATCCTAATTTTACCATATACACTTACATGACTTTTCATATCATTATATTATTAACGTTTCTTTAATGTTGAGAGTACATATCTTTTTACCATGTTTAATTATTTAATATACTCTAATTTTTACTATGTGTATTTACATGACTTTTTTATATCATTATATTATTAATATTTCTTTAATGTTGAGAATACATGCCCCTTATAACGTTTTATTTAATTATCTAACATGTCCTAATTTTATTATGTGCCCTTACATGACCTTTGATACCGTTACATTATTATTATCCCTTTAATGTTGAGAATACATACTCCTTTTTGTGTCTTGTTTAAGGTACTTTATTCTATTATGTGTAACTAAATGACCTCTTATATCATTATGTTATTATTGCTCCTTTAATTTAAAGATCAAGGGTACATGCTTCTTATAATATCTAATCCAAGTATTTCAAATACCCCCTTTCTTACTATATGCACTTAGATTATATTTTATACAGTATATCATTAATATCTTCTTAGGATCAAGAGTACATGTTTCTTTATAATTATTTTATTTCAACTAATTAATATCCCTCATTCTATTACATGAAATTATATTGACTTTTATACCATTAGATTAATAATAATATTTCCTTGAGTTAAGAGTACATGCTCTCTTATAACTATTTTATTCAACTATTTAAAATATCCTATTTTTTTATAATGCACATTTATTTTATATTGTTAATACCCCTCTAGGGACGAGAGTACCTACTTTCTTATAAAGTCTTATTCAACATGCTTATTTTATCATGGTATATATCTCTCCTCTTGCATGATCTATTCTTGTATATGCCTAAATAACCCTACTTGTTAATTAAACTGAGGGAATGATCCTTCGGTAAGGGAAGGTGACCCCCAAAACAAGATAATCGAGATGATCCTTCGGTAGGGGAAGGTGATCGAATCGAGATGATCCTTCGGTAAGGGAAGGTGATCGGCAAACCTTTGGGAACCTTCGGTAAGGGACGGGAACTCCCATCAATTTTATATAATAAGATATCTTTGTTGATATAACTTTTTTTTTGTGTATGTCTAAATAACCTTGATTATAAATTGAACTGAGGGAATGATCATTCGGTAAGGGAAAGTGACCCCCCAAAGACAAGATATCGAGATGATCCTTCAGTAAGGGAAGGTGATCGCCAAGACATTCGAGATAAGAACCTTCGGTAAGGGAAGGTGACTCTCATTTATACTGGTTTGAGCTCAATACCTTTCATAAAAGTTATAAGTTAATGAAAAGAGAAAGTATAAGGCAAAGTTTGATCATGATGATATTTTATTTATGAACATGTCGACGTTTCGTATGTTACTATTTTTTTTCTATGTGCTTTCCTTTTTACCTATGTGCTTTACAAGAAAGAATCATATTACATGCCATATCATACGCCCCTTTTTAAAAATCCCGCACGTGGACTGGAGATGGATATGGAGGTGTTGCATAGCACTCCTACTGAGACGTTAGATTCTCACTCCCTTTCTTTTCCCATATTGTCTCCAGAGGAACATGGCACAGCGGATAGAGACGACGCAGTGCCCCCGAAGGTAACTTCTGAGTATGACTGATGAGCGGATATTTTATACGCTTTTTGGGGGTAATTTCATGTAGATTTTAGTATGTTTTAATTAGTTTTTAGTAGAATATTATTAGTTTTTAGGCAAAAATCATATTTCTGGACTTTACTATGAGTGTGTGTATTTTTCTGTGATTTCAGGTATTTTCTGGCTGAAATTGAGGGAGTTGAGCAAAAATCTGAGTTAGGCTGAAAAAGGACTGCTGATGCTGTTGGATCCTGACCTCCCTGCACTCGAAATGGATTTTCTGGAGCTACAGGAGTCCAATTGGCGCGCTCTCAACGGCGTTGGAAAGTAGACATCCAGGGCTTTCCAGTAATATATAATAGTCCATACTTTGCGCGAAGATAGACGACGTAACTTGGCATTGAACGCCAAGTACATGCTGCTGTCTGGAGTTAAACGCCAGAAAAACGTCATGATCCGGAGTTGAACGCCCAAAACACGTCATAACCTAGAGTTTAACGCCAAGGTGACACTCATCACCTTCCTCAATCTATGAACGTGTGTCTGACAAACACCTCCGTTCTACATCAGACTGAATGAACTTCTCTTAGATTCCCCAACAGAATCTTTGTGGTATAAGCCAGATTGATGGCGGCATTCATGAGAATCCGGAAAGTCTAAACCTTGTCTGTGGTATTCCGAGTAGGATTCT
>NC_029781.3:16976208-16978024 GCF_000817695.3 Arachis duranensis | reverse complement strand
TGATTAGCCGTGCTGTGACAGAGCATAGAAACGTTTTCACTGAGAGGATGGAAAGTAGCCATTGACAACGGTGACACCCCACATAGAGCTTGCCATGGAAGGAACAATGTGTGTGGGAAGAGGACTTCAAGGAAAAGTAGAAATTCAAAGGACAAAGCATTTCCAAAACTCCAACATATTTCTCATTACTGCATAACAAGTAATGCTGTTATTCTCTTTTATTTTTATAATCAAACCTAGTAATTTCATTAAATCCTTTTTGGCATCCTGACTAAGATTAATAAAATAAACATTGATTGCTTCAAACCAATAATCTCCGTGGGATCGACCCTTACTCACGTAAGGTATTACTTGGACGACCCAGTGCACTTGCTGGTTAGTTGTGCGAATCACAAATCCGTGCACCAAGTTTTTGGCGCCGTTGCCGGGGATTATTGAGTTTGGACAATTGAAGGCTTATTTTATTTCTTAGATTAGGAATAATTTATTTTTATTTTTATTCTTATTTTTTATTATTATAGAGTCATTAAATCTTGATAGGATAGTTTCTTTTCAAAAATTTCTTTTCAAAATTTATTATTTTCTTTTAATTAATTGCTAATTTTCGTGAGTTTTAGTGTCTTGTTCTAAGTTTGGTGTCAATTGCATATCTCATATTTTTCTTTAAAATTTTTGATATTTTTCTTTAAATTTTCGAACTTGTGTTCTTTGTTCTTCATTGATCTTCAAGTTGTTCTTGGTTATTTTTCTTGTTTGATCTTGAGTTTTTCTTGTTTTGGTTCTTTTCTTGTTTTTCTTGTGCTTTTTCAAAACATTAACTTTCAAAATTTATACTTTTATCCACAAAAATAATACATCTTTAAAATACATTACATTTTTAACTCAGTTGGTTATAGCGTTGGCTTATGTTCTTGGCAATTGGGCATCTTCTTTTAAAAATCTTTTTCAAAAATAATTTTTCTTTGATTGAATCTTGTGCCAAACTCTAAGTTTGGTGTTTTCTTGTTAATTTTTCTTTAATTTTCGAAAATTTGTCTTGGTTTTCTAAAAATTTTAAGTTTGGTGACATTTTGTTGTTTTTCTCTTTCCTCATTTCAAAAATCAAATCTTTTTCAAAATAATTTTCAATCATATCTTCTTAATTGCTAATTCCAAAATCTTTTTTGAGTCTTTCTTGTGCTCTGATCTTAAAATTTTTAAGTTTGATGTTCCTTGGTGTTTTCCCTCCAAAAATTTTCGAAAATAAGGAGCATTGGATCTAAAAATTTTAAGTCTTGTGTCTTTTGTGTGTTTTTCTCTTTCATCATAAAATTCAAAATTCAAAAAAATATATCTTTTCTAACTAATTTTAAACTATATTTTCGAAAAGAGCAATGCTAGGGGGCCAGCAATTTTTGTGATTGTTAGCCATCAATTAGCCATCAATGATGATTTGATGGTGTGAGATTGGTGTGAGATTTCATTCAATGGCTCACCTTCCTCTGCTGGTTACATGCTGGCCAAAATTCAATAAAACTGCTGGTCCCCTAGACTTTTCCTTTCGAAAATTTTCTATAAAAATTCAGATTTCAATTTCAAAATATTTTCAATTTCTTCTTTTTGTTTCGTTTTTATTTTATTTAAAAAAAAATAAAAAAATATATAAATTTTTATAAAATAAATAATATCAACATACATATCATCTCTTTTATTCCATCATGGAATTAAATGGGAATGATCAGTCCAGGAGGACTCTGGGGTCATATGCTAACCCCACTACTGCTTCATATGGGAATAGTATCTGTATACCCTCCATTGGAGTTAGTAGCTTTGAGTT
>NC_029781.3:16973317-16973889 GCF_000817695.3 Arachis duranensis | reverse complement strand
GCAGGTCATGAATACTACTGCTTCCTGGATGGATATTCAGGTTATAATCAAATTGCAGTAGATCCCCAGGATCAGGAGAAAACGGCATTCACATGCCCATCTGGAGTATTTGCATACAGAAGGATGCCATTTGGCCTGTGCAATGTACCTGCAACCTTTCAGAGGTGTATGCTCTCAATTTTCTCTGATATGGTGGAAAAATTCCTGGAAGTCTTCATGGATGACTTCTCAGTATTTGGAGACTCATTCAGCTCCTGCCTTAACCATTTAGCACTTGTTCTGAAAAGATGCCAAGAGACTAACCTGGTTTTAAATTGGGAAAAATGTCACTTTATGGTGACCGAAGGAATTGTCCTTGGGCATAAAATTTCGAACAAGGGAATAGAGGTGGATCAAGCTAAGGTAGAAGTAATTGAAAAATTACCACCACCTACTAATGTTAAGGCAATCAGAAGCTTCCTGGGGCATGCAGGATTCTATAGGAGGTTCATAAAGGATTTTTCAAAAATCGCCAAACCTCTGAGCAACCTGCTAGCTGCTGACACGCCATTTATCTTTGATAAAGAGTGTCT
>NC_029781.3:16972422-16973308 GCF_000817695.3 Arachis duranensis | reverse complement strand
CATTTGTCTTTGATAAAGAGTGTCTGCAGGCTTTTGAGACTCTGAAAGCTAAATTGGTTACAGCACCAATCATTTCTGCACCAGACTGGACATTACCATTTGAATTGATGTGTGATGCCAGTGACCATTCCATTGGTGCAGTGTTGGGACAAAGGTATGACAAGCTTCTGCACGTCAATTACTATGCCAGCCGTGTTCTAAATGATGCACAGAAGAATTACACAACCACAGAAAAAGAGCTACTAGCAGTGGTTTACGCCATTGACAAATTCAGATCCTATTTAGTAGGATCAAAGGTGATTGTGTACACTGATCATGCTGCTCTTAAATATCTACTCACAAAGCAAGATTCAAAACCCAGACTCATCAGATGGGTGTTGCTTCTGCAAGAGTTTGATATAGAAATAAGAGACAGAAAAGGGACAGAGAATCAAGTAGCAGTTCACCTGTCCCGAATAGAACCAGTGGAAGGGGCGTCCCTCCCCCTCACTGAGATCTCTGAAACCTTTCCGGATGAGCAACTGTTTGCCATCCAGGAAGTGCCATGGTTTGCAGACATTGCAAACTACAAGGCAGTGAGATTCATACCCAAAGAGTACAGTAGGGTGCAATCAAAGAAATTAATCACAGATGCAAAGTACTATCTTTGGGATGAACTATATCTCTTCAAGAGATGTGCAGACGGAGTAATCCGTAGATGTGTGCCTAAGGAAGAAGCGCAAAAGATTTTATGGCACTGCCATGGATCACAATATGGAGGACATTTTGGAAGTGAGCGAACAGCCACAAGAGTCCTCCAAAGTGGCTTCTACTGGCCTACTCTCTATAAAGATTCCCGAGCGTTTGTACTTAATTGTGATAGTTGCCAAAGATCAGGCAACCTACC
>NC_029781.3:16971490-16972104 GCF_000817695.3 Arachis duranensis | reverse complement strand
GTCTTCAACTTGCTGATGGCTCCATTAAATACCCATCAGGCGTGATTGAGGACATGATAGTCAAGGTTGGGCCATTTGCCTTTCCTACTGACTTTGTGGTGCTGGAAATGGAGGAGCACAAGAGTGCAACTCTCATTCTAGGAAGACCTTTCCTAGCAACTGGCCGAACCCTCATTGATGTCCAAAAAGGGGAAGTAACCTTGAGAGTCAATGTGGAAGAGTTCAAGCTGAATGTTGTTAAAGCCATGCAACATCCAGACACCCCAAATGACTGCATGAGTGTTGATCTAATTGACTCTCTGGTAAGAGAGGTCAATATGGCTGAGAGTCTCGAATTAGAGCTAGAGGAATTTAGACTCAATGCTTTCGAAAATGCAAAGATTTACAAAGAGAAAGCGAAAAGATGGCATGATAAGAAATTGTCATCCAGAGTCTTTGAGCCAGGACAGAAAGTTCTGCTATTCAATTCTAGGCTCAAATTATTCCCTGGGAAATTAAAATCCCGGTGGAGAAGTCCATATGTCATTACAAACGTATCACCATATGGATACATAGAGCTTCAGGATAATGACTCTAACAAAAAGTTCATTGTTAATGGACAAAGAGTCAAACAT
>NC_029781.3:16970215-16971347 GCF_000817695.3 Arachis duranensis | reverse complement strand
GGAGGCAACCCAGCCATTTACAAAGTTTATTTACTAATTAAATAAATTTTCTTATTTTACAGGTATGAGTCCAAGTATCTTCAAAAGTGAAATAGCAAATGGTTGAAGTCACAGAGTTACAGGGAAATTTGGAAGCTCACTGGCGTGAGAAAGCCAGTAAGAAACACTTTGGGCGTTGAACGCCCAAAAGAAGCACCCACTGGGCGTTTAACGCCAATAAGGGTAGCCATCTGGGCGTTAAACGCCAGAAAGAAGCACCTTCTGGGCGTTTAACGCCAGTCTGCTAGCATCCTGGGCGTTCAGAAAAACGCCCAGTGACAAAAAACTTCCTGGCGTTCAACGCCAGAAAGAAGCATCAGCTGGGCGTTGAACGCCCAGGAGAAGCAGCATTTGGGCGTTAAACGCCCAAAACATGCATCGTTTGGGCGTTTAACGCCAGGATGGTGGGAGGAGGTAAAAATTCGTTTTTAATCCTAATTTTTCTAAATTTTTATGTTTCAATTCATGATTTCTTGCATAAACATGTTTCAAAATGTCATCCTTCAATTCCAAAATTTTTAACCCTCATTTCTAAAAAACACTAATTTCTAAAATCCCTTTTTCAAAAATATCAAATATATCTTAATTCATAAACCCAAAACTTTTTTCCAATCCAAATCTTTTTCAAATCTTTTTCAACTCATCATATCTTCTGGATTTCGAAATTGCCTCTCCCTCTATCCCTCTCCTTTTTCTTTCTTTTGCTTGAGGACAAGCAAACCTCTAAGTTTGGTGTGAGTTGCCATGATCACTGAGCTAAAACTCATCAAGATCATGGCACCTAAGGGAACAAGAAGAGCAAGGATGTGAACTTAAGGGAGCTGAAGCGTCAGAAATTAACTCTTGAAGACACCCTACAGACTAAAGGAACATCCACTTCCCAAAATACAGGTTGTTAAGTTCTAATTCTAGCTTTAACTCTGTGATAGTATTATTATAGGATTTTACCTTAGAAGTTATATAGGAGTAGTAGTAATTAGCATATCTATTTTGGTTTTATTTCCAATTAAGTTATAATTTATTTTTCCCATCATCATCAAACATGAATAAAATAGTAGATTTGTAGAATAAAGAGGCAATTTAATTTTTTTTT
>NC_029781.3:16968956-16969122 GCF_000817695.3 Arachis duranensis | reverse complement strand
CACTGCTGTCTGGAGTTAAACGCCAGAAAAACGTCATGATCCGGAGTTGAACGCCCAAAACACGTCATAACCTGGAGTTTAACGTCAAGAAAGGCCTCTACTCGTGGATAGCTTTGATCTCAGCCCCAGCACACACCAAGTGGGCCCCAGAAGTGGATTTCTGCAC
>NC_029781.3:16964842-16968313 GCF_000817695.3 Arachis duranensis | reverse complement strand
GAACGTTTTCACTGAGAGGATGGGAAGTAGCCACTGACAATGGTGACGCCCTACATGCAGCTTGCCGTAGACGTGCTTTACAAACAATTGAGTTAAATATTACATTGCAGGAATTCAGAGGACAAAGCATCTCCAAAACTCCAACATATTTCTCATTACTGCATAACAAGTAACGCTGTTATTCTCTTTTATTTTTATAATCAAACCTAGTAATTTCATTAAATCCTTTTTGGCATCCTGACTAAGATTAATAAAATAAACATTGATTACTTCAAACCAATAATCTCCGTGGGATCGACCCTTACTCACGTAAGGTATTACTTGGACGACCCAGTGCACTTGCTGGTTAGTTGTGCGAATCACAAATTCGTGCACCAATGACCCCTCGAAGCACGCGTGGGTAGTTGCGACCACTACTATCGTGCTCCAAACTATCTACTTAGGTCGAGAGTTCGTGGAAGAAGAACCCCAGCTGCCCGTCGTAACCTTTCTAGATAGGAACGCTTCAGCATCTATGAAGAGGTCATATAAGGTGGTACACCTCGAGTCCGACTCTGAGACCGAGGAAGAGGAATCTGATAACCCTAGCCAGAAGGAAGACACCATGGAGGAGGATCCAGAGGAGGAGTTGGACCCTTGCGGAAGTCCAAAGGTGGAATACGTGCCCTCTTCCCCCACTTCGGCACCCTGTCGAGTTTTGGTTCACCCCACCCAACGGAACCGGATCTTCACTGCGCGAAAAGGCGTTGGAGGGAGACCCGGGGTACCTCGATTCATGAATAATTGAAGGGTCCTGATCAAGGATAGGATAGGACACAAGTATGGGAGCTTCTTCGACGAGATTAGTTTAGGACGTAATTAGTTTTTTTTCTGGTTATAATTTCCTCTAAGTATTTCATTTTGAATTGTACTCATAGTTAAGATATTATTTCACATTTACTCAAATTTCAATGTTTTAGTGCTACTCATTTTCCACTCTGCGCGCACTTTCTCCTTCCTTGCGTTTATGATTAAGTCATTCTTTTTTCTTTCTTTGTTGAGTGTGGCACCTTATTTTAAAGACCTTCACGATAGGATAAAACTTAGGGTGTTACATATTGTTTCTCCTGACCTATAAAATCTAACTTGAAGTGTGCCATTCTTTTTCTGATGAGCGAATATCATTAAAAATATAATAACTTTCTTAGGTATATTTACATGACATTCATCGCTTAATCCACCCTAAACTTTAAGTAACTCACATAATCTTCCTAATGCATCTACACTCATCCTTAATTCCCAAGGACAATTCCTATCACCTCCTCCTATGATGCGGTTTAACACATTCCGTCTTAAGGAATTAGAATTAATTCTTCTATTTCTAATCAACAAATGTCCCCTTCTCCTATTTTTCAAATAAAGAAAATGCAAACATCAAAACTAATATTGTAGCTGTCTCAAGCTCAGTCTGAATCATAAAATAAATAAATAAAAATTGCCTAAATTGATTAGAGTGGTCCAATGGTTCCATTCTTCCCTAACAACAAATCAAAAATAAATCATAATTTATTATAAAATAACATAAATACTAAAAATAATCAACAACAATAAAAATAACAACATAACCACTAATTATTTTATTTTTGCATTCAAACAAATAAGAAGAGTTCAATATAATTTTTTTCATCCATTATTCCATTTAGAACAAAATATGTTCAATCATTCATTTACAGCATCATTGTATAAATTAAAAATTTTAACATTAGAAAGACAATTTCTCCTGTTCATATTCAATTTTTACATTTTCAAATCACAAACAATATAAATAAATAAAAATAACAGAAGATAGAAGAACACAATAATTTAAAGTAAAAAAGTACAAATGAAAATAAGAAGCAAGGAGAGGAGGGGTAGAGTTATACCTACGTGATTGACAAAGAGAAGAACATGTGAATTCCAAAAGTTGTGACAAGCTCTAATAAATAATTTGCTTCTGAAATATTGTAGTTAAATTAATTAAACAAAAAATAAAGAGGAGAAGGAGCAAAGAAGAAAAAAAAAGAAACAAAGGAAAAGAAAGAAGAATAAGAAGATGAAGTACTAAACAACAGAATACCTGAGAAAAAAGAAGAAGGGGCCAAAAGAGCAAGAAGAGAAAGAGAGGAGACAGAGAGAAAGACCTGGGAAGTGAAACGAAAAAAGAATCAAAAGAAGAGAAGGAAGAAGAAGAGATGAAACAGAGAGCATGGAAAAGATTACTTCGGAGAAGAACGTCATTACAGAGAACACATCAAATTAGGGCTTTTGATATAATTTAAAAATGGTAACAATGGGATAATAAAAATATCTATGGATAAAATGGGAAAGAATTTTAATTAAAAAATATGTGTTCACTTTGTCAAATCCCATGTCTATCATTGTCCTTCATAAAAGAGTGGACACAAAAGTAAAGAAAATTGTTCCAGAGATGATGTGTCCAGTGTCTATGTCTCTGCTACCAAACACGTTTTAAACATTCACTGTCCATGTCTCTGTGTACTGTCTCCAAAAACAAACGTAGCCTAAGCGCTTACCCAACTTAGCAAGAGATACAACTCAGACATAAGAAATAAAACAGAAATACAATCAAAGGAGATCTTAATTAAATCTTAGCTTTTCTCTCCAAGTTCCTCTCTTTGTCTTTTCTCTCAATGGCTTTTTCTTAATGCCTCTCTTTTATGTCTTTTACCACTGAATAGAAACAAAGACAAATATAACATACAATCAGAATACTCAATGATAAACTATGAAGAAGATGATGATTCACAACTCAAATTCTATATGTTAAACCCAAATTCTGAACTCTCAAACATTGTTCTTTATCTTGGCGGAATGCTCCCTTTAGTGTAAGTGCAATGCTTTCAAGACTTCAAACTTGGTTTGTGATGAGCGGATAATTTGTATGCTTTTTGGCATTGTTTTTAGTATGTTTTTAGTATAATCTAGTTAGTTTTTAGTATATTTTTATTAGTTTTTAGCTAAAATTCACTTTTCTGGACTTTACTATGAGTTTGTGTGTTTTTCTGTGATTTCAGGTATTTTCTGGCTGAAATTGAGGGTCCTGAGCAAAAATCTGATTCTGAGACCAAAAAGGACTGCAGATGCTGTTGGATTCTGACCTCCCTGCACTCGAAGTGGATTTTATGGAGCTACAGAAGCCCAATTGGCGCGCTCTCAACGGCGTTGGAAAGTAGACTTCCTGGGCTTTCCAGCAATATATGATAGTCCATACTTTGCCCAAGATTTGATGGCCCAAACCGGCGTGGCAAAACAGCCTCAGAAATTCCAGCGTTAAACGCCGGAACTGGCACAAAACTTGGAGTTAAACGCCCAAACTAGCATGAAAGCTGGCGTTTAATTCCAGAAAAGGTCTCTACACGAAAATGCTTCATTGCTCAGCCCAAGCACACACCAAGTGGACCCAGAAGTGGATTTTTACGTCATTTACTCATT
>NC_029781.3:16921090-16964587 GCF_000817695.3 Arachis duranensis | reverse complement strand
GTTAGTGACAGACGCAAAAGAATCATTGGATTCTATTCCGGCCTGATTGAGAACTGACAGATGAATTCCGCTATGCTGTGACAGAGCATATGCAATTGTTTTCACTGAGAGGATGGGAGGTAGCCATTGACAACGGTGAAACCCTACATACAGCTTGCCATGGAAGGAGCCTTGCGTGTTTGAAGAAGAAGCCAGTAGGAAAGCAGAGATTCAGAAGATGGAGCATCTCCAAACCTCAACCTATTCTCCATTACTACAAAACAAGTAATCATTTCATGTTCTTTTGCTTTTCACAATCAATCCTGATAATTTCTGATATCCTGACTAAGATTTACAAGATAACCATAGCTTGCTTCAAGCCGACAATCTCTGTGGGATCGACCCTTGCTCACGCAAGGTATTACTTGGACGACCCAGTACACTTGCTGGTTAGTTGTGCGGGATTGCAAAAGTGTGATTGCAATTTCGTGCACCAGTTTGTGAGGTTTTTACTCTTCTCCCTTTTCAGATTCTCTCTCCTTGAGTAGAAATAAAGATAGTTTTCCTTTTTGTATGAGCTCTGTTCCTCAGCTAGGGTTTACTTCACAAGTCAACTCCTTAAATCTTGAACCAGTTGAGATCTTACCTCTTTTTTCTTCCATTGGTCCAAAAATCAGGGATTTAAAATTAGAAATAAGCAGTGTAGTAAGGTGTGCAGTGGTAGCTTCATAGATCTTGGATTCCTCAATAGGTTTGCCAAATCCAAGCTCTTAATCTTGTGCTTTGTCTCCAAGAAATAATATTGGCCATTGATTCACAGTAGAAAAAAGTAACAACCATTTTCTTTATATTTTCCGAAATGGTTGTGCAGAGGGAAAGTAATTGACTTGCATGTAAATGAAAACAAATTACCTTTAACCCTTCTGGTAGTAGAATACTCACATTAGTCTTAAAATGCGATTAATCCTAGTAATGGAATGCGAGTGTACAAGAAATGATAACAGCAAGAAGAGAGTGTTTTTAAAGAGTGATTTTTGTATCGCGATGCAAATAATTAGGAAAAATATAAGGCGGTTAAGAAAGAGACAAAAGTGGCTGTAAGTGAAGCAAGAACAAGAGCATACGAGGATCTCTACCAGTCTTTAGGCATGAAGGAAGGAGGAAAATATATATATATAGAATCACAAAGAGCCGTGAAAGAAGAATGAGAGACTTGGATCAGGTTAAGTGCATAAAGAATAAAGATGGAGAGGTTTTGGGTCAAGATGAGAAGATCTATGAAAGGTGGAAGAACTACTTCTACGAGTTATTTAATGAAGGATAGAAGACTCTTCCGAGCCTTGGTCGGTTATGCACAAGGGAAGAAGATCAAAATTTCGACTACCATTGAAGGATTCAAGACTTCTAGGTTAAAAAAACTCTAAAGCGGATGAAAAATGGCAAGGCAGTAGGCCCAATAATATTCCAATCGAAGTTTGGAAGGGCCTTGGAAAGAAAGGCATCAGTTGGTTAACCAAACTTTTTAATAAAATTTTAAGGTCAAAGAAGATGTCATATGAGTGGAGAAAGAGCACTTTGGTACCTATCTACAATAATATGGGGGATGGATATACAAAGTTGCAGAAACTATAAAGGGATCAAGCTCATGAGTTATACCATGAAGTTATGGAAAATGGTGATAGAACGGAGGCTAAGACAAGAGACACAAGTAACAGAGAACTAATTTAGTTTTATGCCAGACAAATCCACCACTGAAGCTACATACCTGTTAAAAAGGATGATAGATTGGTATCGTAGTAATAAAAGAGATCTACATATGGTGTTTATTAATTTGGAAAAAGCGTATGATAGGGTGCCAAGGGAGGTCTTATGGAAGGGTTTGGAAAGGAAGAGAGTAAGGATCGCATATATTCATGCAATTAAAGACATGTATGATGGGGCTACAACTAGTTAAAGACTCAAGGTGGTGTGATAGAAAAATTTCTTATTGGTATAGAATTACACTAGGAATCATCCTTAAGTCCATACATTTTCACATTAGTCTTGGAAATACTCACAGAGTATATTCAAGAGTCTGTGCGATGTGCATGCATTTTGCCGATGATATCTTCCTTATGAGAGAGTCAATGGAAGACCTAAATAAGAAGTTGGATTTATGGAGAGAAGCTCTAGAAGTGTATGGTTTGCGCATAAGCCGAGCACAACGGAATATATAGAATGTAAGTTTGGCCGCTGAAGGGAAAACCCTAATACAGAGGTGAAGATTGGAGAAAATATCCTATAAAAAGTTAAAAGTTTTAAGTATCTTGGGTGTATCATACAAGATAATGGAGAGATTGAACAGGATGTAAATCATAGGATCTAAGCAAGTTGGTCAAAATGGCAGAGTGCATCTGGTTCTATGTGTGACAAAAAAGTGCCTTTAAAACTTAAAGATAAATTCTATTGTACTACTATCAGACTGGCTATACTTTATGGTACAGAGTATTGGACAACCAAAAGAGAGCAGAACATAAGTTAAGTGTGGCAGAGATGAAGATGTTGAGATGGATGAGTGGTCATACGCGATTGGATATAATAAGGAACGAAGATATAAGAGAGAGAGTTGGAGTAGCACATATTGCAAAAAAAAGATGGTAAAATCGCATCTCAGGTGGTTTGGACATGTGAGAAGAAGACCGACAAAGCACCCAGTCAAGAAGGTGGATGAGATGGAAGATAAACAAGGGATGAAAGGCAAAGGAAGACTTAAGAAGACCATCCATGAGGTGGTCAAACGAGATCTACATGTAAAAGGTCTTTCTATAGACATGATACATGATAGAGCTCAATGATATCATTTGATCTGTGTAACCGACCCCACTTAATGGGACAAAGTTTTGTTGTTGTTGTTGTTGTTTAAAGGCAAATGTATGTACCATTGTTATGTTTCATAAATAAATAAAAAAAGAAAAAAAGACAAATTGATTCCTGATTTTTTTAGTCTGTAGACATTTAAGTCCATAAGGATTTGAAAATACATTTAAATTCTTGATCTCTTCAAATTCTGGACACATAGATCTCTGGGTCTAATTTGTCCCATTTTAAAAACTCTTCCACGTGGGCATCCTTATCAGCCAGGTCAGTACAATGAAAGTCATGTTTCATTTTTTGTTAGGTCTGACAAATTCAAGTGAACAGTAGGAATCAATGTGTCCAGATTTTGAGAAGGTCAAAAACTTAAAAATATTTTCAAATTCTCATCAACTTAGATGTCTGCGAACTAAAAAATTAAAGACCTATTTATTTGTTTTTCATAAAAAAATGTTTTGAAGTAGCGTTAGACAGAAATAAGAAAGTTTTCACATATAACACCCACTAGGGGTGGCAGGAGTATCCGAACCCGCGGGTATCCGCTCGGGGCGGGTTTAAACCCGACTCGAGGGCGGGGCGGGGTCAGAGACAGGGTAAACCCGCCCTTACTTTTTGCTCCTTAGCTCAGCCTCTCATCCCCTCCCCGCCATTGCGCTGTCGCTCTGCAGCTCCTTGCCGTCGTCACAATTCCTTGGCGTCACCACTTAGTCCCACTGCTCCTTGCTGTCGCTGCTCACCTCCCGTCTGCCGTCGGCCCGTTGCTGCTCAGCCGCACAACTCCTCGCCCTCGCTGCTCAGTCGCGCAACTCCTCACCCTCGCTCCTCAGCTCGCACAGCTCTGTAAGTTCCTCTCTCTCTCTCTTGCTCTCTCGTGCTCTCTGTCTCTCCATCATTGTGAGATCAAAGTTCTTCTCTTGTTCTTCCACAGATTCATCGCTTGGTCGCCGTCACTGTAAGCTTGACCGTTGCTGTAAGCTTGACCGTCGCTGTTTCATGTGAGCCTATCACTGGAGCCCTTTTTCTCTGTCTCTGACCGCCGGTAAGTCTTTGAGCCCTTCTATCTTTGCATATTTGCCATCCCACAAGTGTAACAGCCCAGATCACCCGCTAGCATGATATTGTCCGCTTTGGCACACAAGACCTCACGATTTTGCCTTTGACGATAGGGATGATGGCCGGAGCCCCCCACACTCACTCGTCAAAACGCGTCATACTAGGGAGAGGTATCTACACCCTTATAAGGCATGCTTCGTTTCCCTCCCCAACCGATGTGGGCTTTACAATCCACCCCCCTAAGGGAGCCCAGCGCCCTCGTTGGCACATCGATCCGGGTTCTGGCTCTGATACCATCTGTAACAGCCCAGATTACCTGCTAGCACGATATTGTCCGCTTTGGCACACAAGGCAATTGTAAGGCCTACATCGGTTGGGGACGGAACGAAGCATGCCTTATAAGGGTGTGGATACCTCTCCCTAGCATGACGCGTTTTGACGAGTGAGTGTGGGGGGCTCCGGCCATCATCCCTATCGTCAAAGGCAAAACTGTGAGGCCTTGTGTGCCAAAGCGGACAATATTGTGCTAGCGGATGATCTGGACTGTTACAGATGGTATCAGAGCCAGAACCTGAATCGATGTGCCAGCAAGGGTGCTGGGTTCCCTTAGGAGGGTGGATTGTAAGGCCCACATCGGATGGGGAGGGAAACGAAGCATGCCTTATAAGGGTGTGGATACCTCTCCATAGCATGACGCGTTTTGACGAGTGAGTGTGGGGGGCTTCGACTATCATCCCTATCGTCAAAGGCAAAACTGTGAGGTCTTGTGTGCCAAAGCGGACAATATCGTGCTAGCGGGTGGTCTGGGCTGTTACAACAAGCATGCTCTACCAGATTTGAAAAATTAAAGTTGTTTTGATTGCTAAGAAGTGCATATTTAGTTTTGATAACAATATTTTTGATTGATAAGAAGTGCATGTTTAGTTTTGATTTATCATTTTTATGTATTTTGAATTTTGATTTTAGTCTGATTTTGCAATTGTCATTGAGTACTTAATGGACCCTTCAAGATTAGAGTGATTTGGTTTAGGAAAGGGAATATGTCCAAGGTGTTCTAATTATGGAGAGAATTGGACATTTAAAATTAGCAGAATTAGTAATGTTCGGCAGTATTATCCTTGGTAGGGAAAAAAGTGGAACAAAGGAATAATTGCACCAGTAATAGGAGGTTGGTGCGTCAACTTATTATATTAGGAACAAAGGAATATTAATAAATCAATAGATGAATTTATTATTTTGTGCATTTATACTTTGAATTATGATTTTTATGCATTTTAAATTTTGATTTTATTCTGAATTATGATGAAATCAAGAAATAGGGAATAAGCTATAGACATATACAAACAGAAAAAGAGTTTGTTTGCGGTTATCTAATTTGTCACGTCAACAAAAAAAGAAGAGGGTGGAGGAGGGACACGGAGAATGTCATGCGAGTTGTTTAAAGTGGCCATTTAATTTAATTCAATTGGCTTAGCATGTATTCTCACATTCTCATCTAAATATTTCATGTGTTACAATCCTATTATATATAGAACTACAAGGATGGCCTAATATGCGAATGTATGGTTATTGATTTTCAAGTTTCATTCATTATTTCTTATTATTATTATTTTTTAAAAATGTTTTACATTTGGAGAAGCTATGATTAATTTAATCTCCAGATTTTCATGGTCTGCAATACATTATACAAATTCATTTCGTCCCAAATATGATCATTACGATGATCATGTGAATTCAAGATCACATAGATAGTTGAAAGATTGTGATTAAGCTCATCAGTAACCAACAGTTGATTTAATAGCATTCAATATTTGCATAAAATAAGTGGAAAAACTTGTTATGCATTCTGATTTTTCATTTATGTATTCTGATTTTTATGCATTTATGATATGATTTTAATTTTATTGATTAATCTTTATTTATGTTAATTTTTTACATAGTACCAATTAATTTGTTAATTGTTATATCTTTTTATTTTTAGGTTTAAATTTTGATTTGCAAACTTTTATGCTATGTTTGTTTGAGAGAAAAATGGAAGGAAAGAAAAGGAAGGAAAGAAAATGGGAAGGAAAATGATTATTTTCCATTGTTTGGTTTGAGAAGAAAAATTAAAGAGGAAAATAAATGGATGGAAAAAAAACTGGTGGGTCCACCAAATTTTTTTCTCTCCAACAATGGAAAGAAAATGGAGAGAAAACTAATATTTCTCTCTCTACTTCCAATATTACTCCTTCACTTTTTAAATATATATTATAATATAGGAGTAAAATTATCTTTTTATAATATTTATTTCCTTTTTATTTTCCTTCTATCCAAACACATCTAAAGAAAATAAAAATCCACTCAATTTTTTTTCTTTTCTTTCTTTTCTTTTTATTTCTTTCCTTTCTATTTTTTTCTTTCTCTCTATGTAAATATTAAAAGTGATCAAGAATAAGAGTTGAAGATTTCTTTATATCTAATATTGTAATATCTTTATTATGATGTTAAGTTTGTAGTAATCTAACACTTTTTTTTATTTTAAGTTATTTGAACTAATGATATTATATAAATTTTTATGTTTATATTTTAATTTATCTATAAATTTTAAATTTTTGTCTTAATTTAGATATGAATATGTAAAAATTAAAATATTTAATTTTTATAGAAATGAATAAGAGTGTGGCGAGTATTCGAAGAAACAGATTCGGATACTGCCTTTGAAGTATTGTTGGATGTAATTAGCTAAATTGACAGTTGTTGGAGTCAAAACTATTAGGCTGCGGCGTGGGTTAGTTATGTTGGACATGAGAGGAATATTTTTTGGACCAACAAATTAAATCTAGTAATAGAGATTAAGACACTTACTTAGAGTGAATTGGAGCCGTACTTTATATTTATAAGGACAAAATAATTTTTTTTCTGACTCCTTTAATACACCGTGAATTTTCTCTTTCTCTCTCTCGATATTTACACATTTTATTCATGGATATATTTATTTTTTGGGCCAAGAACATTTATTTGTTAAAAGGAAATAACAAATATTCAAGTTTGGATTAAAAACTTAAAATATTGAAAAAGAACTTAACATAAAATTTGTTTAATTATCTATTAAAAATTTGAAATTTATATTTAATTGTCGACTCAAACTCTATTTGGAGGATGGTGCAAAGTCGTTATGGATAAATAAATATCTAAAGTAATTAAAAAAAAGTGTTCGGTTGACTAAAACAAATTAATGATATTATAATAACAATTTAAAATAAAATATTTAGTTGTCTTTTAAAGATTTAAAATGTAAATTTAATTGTCAGGATAAAACTAAGATATTGCAAAATTTTAAACAATTTGGTTATTAATTTGAGCAAAAATATACTTAGTTGACTATTAGAATTAACTGAAAACTAAGATGCCTCTTCAGATTTTAATAATTGTTATATTATACCCTTATTTATTACTTTAAAAAACACAAATATCTACAAATTTAAGTTATACTTAGTTGTTTAAAATAAATGATTAAATTAGAACGGTTGTTGTTGTTAATAATAATAATAATAATAATAATAATAATAATAATAATAATATTATTATTATTATTATTATTATTATTGTTTAAATATTCTTTTTCTTCTTCACCAAAATACTTAATTTTTATTCTTCTTTTTTTTTCTGTTACACAATAATATCTGTTCTTTTTTTTCTTCTTCGTCGTCATAGAATCAAGAACAACAATAATGATGTAAAAACAAAGAGAGAAAAGAACAACAACAATTCATTAGAAGAGAAGAAAAAAAAGAGCAACCATCACCATCTATCTCAACTCAAAAAAAAAAAAATTCAATACCATTTACTGTCAGCATTCTCATTTTCTTTCTCCATTTTTCTTTTCTACTCAGAATAAGAAGAAACAGACGCAGAACAAGAATAAAATTAAACTAAAATCAAAATCAACAACAACAATAGAATCAAAATCAATGTAATTAATAAAATTAACAAATCAACAGTGTAATTAACCAAAAAAATAGAAGCAAAAGAATGAACAATGTAATTAACAAAATCAATAAATCAAAAGCACAATTGGAACCCTAAAGGAGCAGCGATGATTGGTGAGGAATAGCGGCATCTACATCAGTCCCAAATTCCATCAACGCCTCTCTCGAAGCAGCGGCAAGGACGCGAATCAGCAACGAAGAGCAGAGCAGCGGCGACACGCGAGGAGGAGGAGCATGGCGACGCGGCAAACTAGCGAGGAGGGGGAGCAGCAGCAGAACGCCAACGTGACAAACTAGTGAGGAGGAGCAAAATGGCGACGCGGCAGACATTCTCTCTCGTCGATCTGCTAGCATCAATGTCCGTCCTCTCCATCACAGGTAGTGTCGCCACCTTCCCTTCCCCCTTCTTTCCCCATTCTCTTTCTCCCTCTTGTCGTTCTCTTTTTGTTTTTTTCTTTTTCTTTTATAATTTTTTTATTTAGGGGTATTTTGGTCATAAATTATAAAATTTAAGTAAAAAGAACGATTTTAAAACAAAGTTAAACCTTAGGAATAATTTTGTATGCAAAAATAAAAAAAATAGGAATGAAAAAAGTTTTTGACTTATATTTTAGGAACCAAAATCGTACTTAATCCTTGTCTATAAATATTACCGAAAATATAAATATAAATGAGATAGGAGAATATGAATTACTATTAACGGTGGAATTAAAGTTTTTTTATTTAGAGTAACTAATGGATATACTAGACAATCTATTTAACTTAAGGACAACATTATTATTATGTACAAAAATATCAATATAATTTTACTGGTATTATTTACAAACTAGTTATTTATAAATGTTATAGCTATTGGTTTATTTTTTCAATTCTATTTGATTTGAAACAAATTTAAAAATTCATATTCAAAATACTCTTGATGTCCGTATATATTTCTAATTTATGTTCCACCATTTTTTTTGTTTTTATAAAATTAATTTTGTGTTTTTAATATATTATTTACCCTCTAATTTGTTTATGAGTAAAGTATCATTTTTGTCTCTAATATTTGGGATAAGTTTTAAAATTGTCCCTAACATTTCAATTGTTCTATGTAGGTTCCTAACGTTTCAAAATTGACTCAATGTTATCCTGTCTTTAAGGATCCGTTAACAGAATTGGCGGTGAGACAAAATTGAGACGATTTTAAAACGTTAGGGACTTAAATAGGACAAAAACGTTGGGGACAAAAATGATACATAGAAATAAATTTTAATTTTATCCTTCAATAATATCAATTTTTTACTGTACATAATATTCAATTATTTTTTAATCACATTTAAGTAAATTACAGTCAATCACATTAGTTTCATTCTAAATAAATTATTTTTTTATAATTTTACTCTTAAAGTAATGTAATTTTTTTATAAATAAATAAATTTTACACTTTCATTCCAAATAATGTAATTTTACTTTCATTACTTAATCACATTACTTATAAATTTTTTTTATAATTTACATTTTCATTCTAAATAAATTAATTTTTTATAATTTTACACTTAAAGTAATGTATTTTTTTATAAATAAATAACTTTCACACTTTCATTCTAAATAATGTAATTTTATTTTCATTACTTAATCACATTACTTATAATTTTTTTATTATTTTACACTTTCATTCTAAATAAATTACTTTATTTTTATAATTTACACTTAAAGTAATGTAATTTTTTTAGAAATAAATAACTTTTACACTTTTATTCTAAATAATGTAATTTTACTTTCATTACTTAATCACATTACTTATATTTTTTTAAATAAATAAATTTTTTTTATTTTACCCTTAAAGTAATGTAATTTTTTTATAAATAAATAAATTTATACTTTCACTCTAAATAATGTAATTTTATTTTTATTACTTAATCACATTACTTATAATTTTTTTTAATAAATTTACACTTTCATTCTAATCACATTACATTATTTATTTAGAATGAAAGTGTAAAATTTATTTATTTATAAAAAAATTACATTATTTTAAGTGTAAAATTATAAAAAAAGTAAATTTATTTAGAATGAAAGTAATATGATTAAGTGTAATTTATTTATATGTGATTAAAAAATAATTGAATACTATGTACAGTAAAAAATTAATATTATAGAAAGATAAAATTAAAATTTATTTCTATGTATCGTTTTTGTCTCCAATATTTTTGTCCTATTTAAGTCCCTAACGTTTCAAAAATCGTCTCAATTTTGTCCTGCCGTCAGTTCTGTTAACGGATCCCTAATAGTAGGATAACATTGAGTCAATTTTAAAACGTTAAGGATTTAAATAGGATGATTGAAACGTTAGGAACAACTTTGAGACTTATCCCAAACGTTGGGGACAAAAACGATATTTACTCTTTGTTTATTATATATTTTTTATTATTTTAATATTATTGTGGCCTTATTCATATCATTATATTTTTGAAAATAGAATCACTAAAAGTTAAATACTTTTAAAACATTAACTATAAAATTACACAACTAACATATATCTATTTTATTGGAAAATAAATAATTCAAAAATTAATGACTATAATATTATTTTGATAAAAAATAAATATAAAACAAAATATACGTTATTTATTTTAAAAAATAAATTATACTTAAATATTATAGATATTTATTTTTATTTTCATCTTTTAAAAGTATTACGTCAAAATATATATGAGAAAATATTCGATTTGTTTCTTGAAATTACACTCGAATTTTAATTTAGTCTTTAAAGTTCTAACTGTTTTAATTTAGTCTCTAAATTTGTCAAATTTTAATCATGTTAGTCTCTGTAGTGATTTTTGTCACAGAATCAATTAAAAAGTTTAAAACTAAATTGAGACAATTAAAACTTTAAAAAATAAATTGAGATTTGAGTGTAATTTTAAGGACCAAACCGAATATTTTCTCAATATATATCTAAATTTGACAAAAACTTTTATTTAATTACAAACACTGAAAATTTTGATAAATAAATTAACTTATTTTTTTATAACTATTTAAACTGTAAATATAAATAAATAATTATTATTTTTATTACCTTAACAATATATAATTGGATATATATGTAATATTAGCTTTAAGAAACCATGCCTTCCAAATCACTTTCGGTGGCACTGAGCACCGCATTTCACTATGGCAAAATGGCACTATTAATTTTTGGAGAATACTTTTTTTTGTAGATGAGAATACTTGTTTTTACTTAGTAATATTTTTGTCCACAGCATTACTACTAAAAGAACCATCAAAACTTAAATATGACATAGCCCAATCAATCTCAGTATTTGTAAAATAAATCAAAGGCCATGCCTATTAGTACAAAAAAAACCCATTCACTCCAACGGGTTTACGAAAAAAAAACCTATTCAATACCACTGTTGCTATTCAAGTCAAGCTTTATTGCTTCACTCTTTTATTACCTACTTTTTCTCTTTATAGGAGAGCACCTTTCCTCTCTACAGGAGAGTACCTACAGGGTTATTCCAATTGGGAAATGCTTCAGCAGAGGAGAGTACCTACAGAATTACTCTAATTGGGAGATACTTCAACAGGGAACAGGCATAAATAATTACATTAAATATAATATAAAATTTTAATTTTCTGTCACTTTCACTTTACAACTCAACATCTTTGATCACATATTCACCTTTTTCATTCAAACTAGTTTACCATGCTAGCCACAAATTAACGACCATATACATCCACCAGTAACACTGCACCAATAGAAGTTACACAAGATATCACAAAACATGCTAAATTTTGGAAGGGAGTTGATAAAAGCAAAAACAATGAATGTCAAACCAAAGAGTCAAAAGGAACACAAAGTAGACAGTATCAACTTAGTAGGACAAATCATATCAAACAAGAAAGTTCCATTTAGAAGCAGCAAAAATGCCATTATCTGGGAAACTCAAGAGTTTCCATTTCTGAAGTGAAACGTAACAAAGTTCTGATAAATTTCAAGGATATGTGGAGAGGTCTGCAAACTTTGAAAGGGGGCGATGGAGTATAAAAGGTCATCTTCTAAATCTCCAACTATGGTCACAGTATGAATCAATATCGGAGGTCACCCACCAATATATGGAGTTTTGGGTTCAGATACATGGGTTACCCTTGGAGAATATGAATAGTGAAACAGGCAGAATCATTGGAGACATGATCGGGATTGTTATTGATATGGAAGATCCGATGAAAAACCATGTGCTCATGAGAACTTTTTTAAGGGTAAGGGTAGCCGTGGATATTCTCAAGCCTTTACCCACAGGTTTCTATATGGCAAGGAAAAACCTCCCCAATATCTGCGTTCACTTTAAATATGAGCGCCTTCAAGATTGTTACTGCATGAACTGTGGGGTCATAGGACACAGCAAAAAAGAATGCAACAAAAAAATGACCATGACGGTGTGGAATTCAGATATACCCAGATATACCCATGGGCTAGGGGTAGAACAAGCCAAATCTTTGAATAAAGGAGAGGGAAGAATATGGAAGCAGAGCAAATCATAAGAAGGGGATGAAGAGACGGAGGCGCGTGACATCCAGGACAGCTATGAGAGAGTGGAGGAAATACAGGAATCTGCAGCCAGTGGAGTAGGTAGAAATCTGGAAGAGGGAAGGAAGAAAAAAGAAAAAAAGAAACATCCAAAAATTAGGAGCAATTAGAGCAAATGGATCCCAGAGCTGCAGAGCAGGTAGAAGAAATCCCTCTAAATTAGCTAAGAATGGCAGAAAATCAAGGGAATTACAACAAAAGAGTTGAGAAGATACTAGAGAAAATTATGATAGACTTAAATGAGATCAGGACCAGAAGAGGAAGGAATACTAATGGACCAGGCCCAATAAAAGAAGGAATAGAAGATAGATACTGGATCAAAAAACAACAAGGAAAAGAGAAAAGCATTAACCAAGAAGTAGGAAACCCAAACAATTTGGACCATACAAGCCTCATGAAAGTGGACCAACAAGATACAAAAAATGGCAGGAAAGACGAAGGATGTAGAAGGCAGTATAACAAAACGGAGGATGAATTGGGCCCAAAAGCAATAAGGGAGATTCTGATGGTCAGTTTTAGTGCTAAAAATACAACAAATGCAGCAGGAGGAACGGAACAAGAAAATAAAAGCAAGTCCTTAAAATCTAATGAGGACAGTAGGAAAATTTGGGCGCTCAGGAGAATGGAGGAAGAGAAAGATGGCATGGCAAAAGAGAAGAATTTAATCATATAAAGAGCAGCGAGAGAAGGCACATATTTTGTGGGCTAAGGAGGAGGATGAAGATAAAAGAGGAAAAACGGAGACACAAGCTTTGTATGTGATGCGTGAGCATCTTTTCTATCTTTTTCTAGTGAATTTGCATCTAATTTGTTGAGTTTAATCAAGAATTAATTATATTTTAGCCACTATGGATGCTATTTTGAGTTTTGTGCAATACTGCTTATTTTAGGTAGCATTCGGCTAGATTTGATGGAGTTTCTGCAGCATAAGGATCCAATGAGATGGCTGCGAGGAGCGACGCGAACGCGTGCCTGACTCATGCGCATGAGTTGGAGGTATCCATGGCGATGTGTGCGCGTGACTGACGCGCACGCGTGAATTGAAGATTTGCTCAGCGACGCGTCCGCGTGACCGACGCGTCCGCGTGATCAACGCGTCCGCGTGACTTGCGAAGAAGATCAGCGACGTGTTCGTGTGACATGCGTCACGTGCAGAAAAACGCTGGGGGCAATTTCTGGGCTGTTTTGACCCAGTTTCCAGCCCAGAAAACACAGATTAGAAGCTGCAGAATGGACAAATCCAGTGATCCCCACCCATCAGCTGAAGACTTGTTAATTAATTCGAATTTAAATTCAAAATCTTATTGTTAGGAAAAGATATTATTTTTAATTTTAGATAATTATATTTTAAAAAGGATTAGTTATAAAAATGGATCTGATGCCATCAGATGGTAACTCGGTACATTTTACCAGAATCTTTATTTTCTTCTCTGAACCATGAACAACTAATCCTCCATTGTTAAGGTTAGGAGCTGTGTCTATTTGTATGGATTGATTTTATTGCTTTTTCTATTTTAATTTATGCATGGATTTATAATTTAAGAATTATTTTTGCTCTTTATTTTATGAATTTGGGTGGAACGGAAGTATGACCCTCTTTCTATTTGAGTTTTGTAATACTTGGAAAAGTTCTTTACTTGAACAATAGCTTGAAAATAATTTCTCCTAAATTTTAATTATTTAGATTTAACGGGATACGTGATATATAATCCCCTTATTTTTGGTAATTAGAATTTTTGTGGCATATAAACTGGAATTTGAACTGCACCCTCTAATTGGAATTAATTGACCAAGGAATTGGATGTTGATGAATTTTAGAGGAGACTAGAAAGGTCTAAGGAATTAGGGTCTAGTCGCATATAGTTTGCCATAAATTAAATCCTACATGATTAAAATAGTTAGTAAGAAAAGTTAATCCGGAAAAATAGATAACTCTGAAACCTTAACTATCTTCTCCATATTTTATTCCCAACTTAATTATTTGTCTATTCTTTTGATATTCTGAGTTCGAACTTAAACCTTTTGAATATCTCAAAACCATTTTATACTTGTCTAACTAAGTAAATCATTTAACCATTGTTGCTTAGACCATCAATCCTCGTGGGATCGACCCTCACTCACCTGAGGCATTACTTGGTACGACCCGGTGCACTTGCCGGTTAGTTTGTGGTTGTAAATTTCTGCACCAAGTTTTTGGCGCCGTTGCCGGGAAATTGATAGTGATTAACAATTATTAGTTGTTTAATTGCTTAGATTAGGCATTTTATCTATAATTTTATTAAAATCTATTTTTAATATTTTCAAAAAAAAAGAAAAAAATATTTTAACAGCATTAATATTTTTGGTAATTTCTGAAATTAAGTTTGGTGTTACCCAATTGATTTTATTTTAATATCTCCCTGTTATTTTTCCTGTTAATTTTTGAATTTTTTATTTTATTTTTATTTTATTTCTTTACACAGGTTACCTCACAGGGACTTCTCTGCACTTTAACTTTATTTTTTTTATTTCTTTACACAGGTTACCTCACAGGGACTTCTCTGCACTCTGACGTAGAGATTCCCAATTTTTTTCTTGTTTTCTGTTTGTGTATGCGCAGGAACAGAGATAAAGAACATCTCTTAGACTTTGATCCTGAACCTGAAAGGACTTTTAGGCGACGTTTACAACAAGCAAGACTTTACAAGGCTACAGAATCCATTATGGATCCCAATGATGCTGATAATGCCAATGTGGCAAACCCGAATGGGAATGAACAACAAAGGAGAGTACTTGGCTCTTTCTCCGCTCCTACAGCAAATCTATATGGAAAAAGCATTGTGGTGCCTCCTATAGCTGCAAACAACTTTGAGTTGAAGCCACAACTAGTCACCCTGGTGCAACAAAACTGCCAGTATCATGGTCTTCCCCACGAAGACCCAAATCAATTTATTTCCAATTTTCTGCAAATCTGTGATACTGTGAAGACGAATGGAGTAAACCCAGAGGTGTACAAACTCATGCTCTTCCCGTTTTCTCTAAGGGATGGAGCAAATTTATGGCTAGATTCTCAACCCAAGGAGAGTTTGGATAATTGGAACAATGTGGTTACTGAGTTTCTCACTAATTTTTCCCACCAAAGAAGCTAACTAAACTTAGGGTGGAGGTTCAGACTTTTAGACAGAAGGATGGTGAAACTCTGTATGAAGCTTGAGAGAGATACAAGCTACTGACTAGGCAATGTCCTCCGGACATGTTCTCCAAATGGACTCAACTAGACATCTTTTATGAAGGCTTGGGTGAAATATCCAAAATGTGCTTAGATAATTCTGCAGGAGGATCATTGCACAAGAAGAAGACACCAGAGGAGACTATTGAGCTTATTGAATTGGTTGCTAGCAACCAATATTTATACTCATCTAACATGAATCATGTGAACTATGAGGCTCCTCAGAAGAAGGATGTCATGGAAGTGGAAGCTCTTAATGCTATTCTTGCTCAGAACAAGCTTATGTTTCAGCAAATAAATCTGCTTACTCAACACATGGGTGGCATGCAAGTCTCAGCTATCAACATCCAAAATCCACCTCAAGAGATCTCCTATGACATGGGAGGAAATTTAGTGCAAAATGATCATTATGATTATGCTCAATCCTCTTCTGAATAGGTTAATTACATAGGGAGTGGTTCTCGAAATTCCAATAATGACCCCTATTCTCAGACATACAATCAAGGATAGAGAAATTACCCAAATTTTGGGTGGAGAGACCAACCTCAGAGACCTCAGAATTTCAACAATAATTCTCAGGGCGGCTTCCATCAGAATAATTACAATAACCACCAATCTCAGCCTCAGCAGGCTAACTCTAAATCCAAGGAAGATTCTAAGGTTATTATTTATACTGATCATGCTGCTTTGAAGTACCTTCTAACCAAACAGGATTTTAAACCAAGATTAATCAGATGGGTGTTGCTCCTTCAGGAATTTGATATTGAGATAAAAGACAAGAAAGGGTCAGAGAATCAAGAAGCTGACCATCTTTCCAGAATTGAGCCTGAAGTAGGAGTACAACCACCCACACTTGTGACTGAGACATTTTCGGATGAGCAATTATTCCTCATTCAGCAGGCACCATGGTTTGCAGACATTGCAAATTATAAGGCCATAAATTTATCCCAAGGGAGTACATTAGGCAACAAGTGAAGAAACTATTGACTGATGCAAAGTACTACATTTGGGAGGAACCATACCTTTTTAAAAGGTGTTCAGATGGAATCATCCGGAGATGTGTCCCAGATGAAGAAAAACAACAGATTCTTTGGCACTGTCATGGTTCTGAGTACGGAGGCCACTTTGGTGGTGAAAGGACAGCTATAAAGATCCTTCAGAGCGAATTTTAATGGCCGACTCTCTTCAGGGATTTAAGAGCATTTGTAAAGCACTGTGACAGATGTGAAAAAGCCACGAATTTCTCTGCCAACCATGAAATGCCACAGTAGGGGTTTCTTGAGGTTGAGTTGTTTGATGTGTGTGGTATTGATTTCATGGGACCTTTCCCACCCTCACATTCAAACAACTATATTCTAGTGGCAGTTGACTATGTGTCCAAGTGGGTGGAAGTTGTGGCTTTGCCCACCAATGATGCCAAAGTGGTAATGAACTTTCTTCAGAGATATATCTTTAGCCAGTTTGGTGTCCCAAGGACACTCATTAGTGATGGAGGAAGCCATTTCTGTAACAGACAGCTGAACTCTCTTCTACAGAGATATGGAGTCCGTCATAAAGTGGCAACCCCCTATCACCCTCAAGCAAGTGGACAATTTGAAGTTTTCAACAGGAAACTTAAGAGGATTCTAGAGAAGACCGTCAGTGTTTTAAGAAATGACTGGTCTTGGAAGCTTGATGATGCTCTCTGGGCATACCAGACATCATACAAGACTCTCATTGGCATGTCCCCTTATCAGTTGGTCTATGACAAAGCCTGTCACTTGCCAGTTGAGTTGGAGCATAAAGCTTACTGGGCAATCAGGTATCTGAATCTTGATTCCGAAGCTGCAGGAATCAAGCGAATGCTTCAGTTGAATGATCTTGATGAATTTAGATATTCAGCCTATGAGAATGCCAAGCTCTATAAGGAGAGAACCAAGCTACTGCATGACAAAAAGATTGCCATCAGAGCCTTTGATCCAGGACAAAGAGTACTTCTATATAATTCAAGGCTCAAATTCTTTTTCGGGAAGCTGAAATCCCGATGGTCAGGACCATTTGTGGTTACCAGAGCTTCACCATATGGTCATGTGAAAATATAGGAAGAGAATTCTGACAGGAAATTTACAGTGAATGGCTAGAGGTTGAAGCACTATCTTAGAGGCGAGATTGATTGCCAGAGGTCCACTCATCTGCTGAACTAGCAGAACTGACTGTCAAGCTAGTGATGATAAAGAAGCGCTTGTCGGGAGGCAACCCGATAATTTCGTATCCTTAGTTATTTTTCGTAATAGTAGTTTTCTTACTTATTTGATTTTTATTGAGTTTTCACTATTTTTCTGATCATGCATCTATTTTTGAACAGGAACCCTGCCCCTTTGACATCTCTTCATCTGCAAAGAATTGTCGATGTGAAAACACAGAGACAGAGACAAAAGGCTGATCTTTCAATAGGAAAAAGAGTGGATCCGCAGGGTACCAACCATTTCTTTTTTTTTCTTTGAATTATACAAATTCAGGATTGTATCCCGGAATACACTTTTGCTTCCAATAGTTTTTTTTATCAATTCCAACAAAATTTACTATTGTTTACCTTGCTCAAATTTATCAAAGAATAACTCTGGTTATCAAATGATTGAACAACCGGGAGCAATTTACTTACGATACTTAGTTGACATTCATAAAAAGTATCTAATGAATTATGAGTTAGAAACATGTGAAGTGTATGGCTAACCCAATAACGAAAGTTTCGTAAGGGAACTGGAGCAGGCTACCATGAGACAAAAGATCTTCTTTCTAAAGAGATTCGATTCGGGGGTATGTTTGGGGTTGGTTCATTTATTTTCAATTTTAAATAATGAAAATATCAGTCTAGGCTATATTTCTGAAAAGGTTCAACATACTCTTTATATATATTTCTACCACAGAGAAATAAAAAATGCAAGTATAAATTCTTTAATTAGACTTTTTTTAACTTTAATATTATTGGTTTTGAGGGGTACGATTAGAATAGAAGTTAAAAATTGAAGGAAACCTTATTTTCTTCCATTAAAATGGATCCGAGATTAAGTTGAAGGAATGATAAATATGAAAATACGGGCCTTATGGAAAAAAAAAGAAGAGCACCCGACGTGCAAGCGTCGCTGACGCGTACGCGTTAGATGGGTGTGCGTGAAAAATAAATTTGAACAGAGGGTTACACAGGAGTGGCGCAAGAATGATGCCTCTAGCACAAACAAATCCATGCATACGCGTATCCCACGCGTGCGCGTCATTTGTGATTTTTGTCATTCACGCGAGCGCGTTATTGATGCGTACGCGTGACCTACAAAATCGATGTAAAGGAGTGTTTGGGTAGAGAGTTGTGCTGGCTTGGGGCTGGAATCGTGCTAGAGGCACAAATTTACTCACGCGTACGTGTCCCTGATGCGAGCGCGTCATTTGCAAAAATGGTCCTCCACGCTGCACGCGCACGCGTCGTCTGAGAATATTGGTTCCCAAGATACGCGAACAGAGAGTTGTGCGTGCGCGAGGTTGGCTTCGCGCGAATCGCACAAAACCCATGGCACGCGGACGCGTGCCTTACGCTAACGCGTCATTAAGAAAATTCACAACCCACGCGTACGCGTCGCCTTCGCTGCACAACTACACTTGTTCGCCGCACAGTTTTCACTTTTCTTTCTCTCTCTCCCACTCCTAATTCTCTCTTGTTCTTTTATCTTTATATTTTTCTTCCCTCTCACTATTTGTTTTTATTTTTAGTTCTTCTTTGCTTAAGGACAAGCAAACCTTTAAGTTTGGTGTTGACGCTGCGCTTATAGGTTTTCTGGCACAAAAGGGAGGCGAATCATCTTCACGGAGGAGCACAAACTGAAGAATAAAGCAACCGCTAGGATAACTTAGGTGGTTGAGTTCCTTTTATTTTTTTCCTCCCCTCTTTTTCTATGTTATGTTCTGATTTTCTGCTATTTTGCTTTGTCTGTTGCATGATCCTTTATTAGTGAGAATTCTAGGTCTAGTTTAGTTTAATTTTACGAGTAGTCTTATTTACTTAAATGTGGTGGTATTAATTGTAATTCTAAATGCATCATATAAACAGTGCATATTTGAATTTGAATCAAGGGATGTTGATGTATAAGGAACAGGAATTTAGAGAATTATTATGACTTCTCTGAAATAAACAAAAATTTAATCCTTGAAGCAAAAGAAACAGCAAAAGAAAATAAATAAATAAATAAATAATAAAGGCAAGGTCCAAGACTTTGAGCATCAATGACTAGGGAGGTCAGACATGATTAAAAGCTCAAAGAGTTGTTTTCCTAGTCATATGCTTGTGGTGTGATTGTGTCAAGTAATCCTTGAGACAGAACACTTAGAGTCGAGACCAAGTGCGTTTAACAGAGTATGCCAAAGGCTTTGAGCACCACTGTCTGGGAGTAACTGAAAGAAAAATCAGGACTCAAAGAGAGTCCCCCAGTTAAGTGCTTGTGGTGTTTCTGTGTCAAGTAATCCTTGAGACAAAACATTTAAAGTCACGGTTAGGCTTAAGGTGCAAAGCACCAAAGAAAATAAATAAATAAATAAATTAAAGTCAATTTTTCTGTGTTCAAGGATTAAACTGAAATGTAAAGATCAGAGAATTCATAATATTATTCGGATTCTAATTCCGAATGACAATGACATCCTCCTAATTCGAAGGAGAGTGAGATGCTAAACCTATCCAGGATTACAGTTATAAACCCCACTATAAAAAGAGACATGAGCTTAATCGAACTCCCATTCTCATGCAAATTCACATCCTAAGCCTATGTTAGTTTTGGTTGCTTGAGAACAAGCAACAGTTCAAGTTTGGTGTTGTGATGCGTGAGCATCTTTTCTATCTTTTCCTAGTGAATTTGCATCTAATTTGTTTAGTTTAATCAGGAATTAATTATATTTTAGCCACTATGGATGCTATTTTGAGTTTTTTGCAATACTATTTATTTTAGGTAGCATTCGGCTAGATTTGATGGAGTTTCTGCAGCACAAGAATCAAAGGAGATGGCTACGAGGAGCGACGCACACGCGTGCCTGACGCGTGCGCGTGAGTTGGAGGTATCCACGGAGACGCGTACGCGTGAATTGAGAATTTGCTCGGCGACGCGTCCGTATGACTGACGCGTCCCTGTGACTTGCGAAGAAGACCAGCGACGCGTCTGCGTGACTGACGCGTACGCGTGACATGCGCCACGTGCAGAAAAATACAAAAAAACGCTGGGGGCAATTTTTGGGCTGTTTTGACCCAGTTTTTAGCCCAGAAAATACATATTAGAAGCTTCAGAATGGACAAATCAAGTGATCCCCACCCATCAGCTGAAGGCTTGTTAATTAATTCGAATTTAAATTCAAAATCTTATTGTTAGGAAAAGATATTATTTTTAATTTTAGATAATTAGATTTTAAAAAGGATTAGTTATAAAAAGGGATCTGATGCCATCAGATGGTAACTCGGTACATTTTACCAGAATCCTTATTTTCTTCTCTGAATCATGAGCAACTAATCCTCCATTGTTAAGGTTAGGAGCTCTGTCTATTTGTATGGATTGTTTTATTACTTTTTCTATTTTAATTTATGCATGGATTTATAATTTAAGAATTGTTTTTTCTCTTTATTTTATGAATTTGGGTGGAACGGAAGTATGACCCTCTTTCTATTTGAGTTCTTGTAAAACTTGGAAAAACTCTTTACTTGAACAATAGCTTGAAAATAATTTCTCCTAAATTTTAATTATTTGGATTTAACGGGATACGTGACATATAATCTCCTTATTTTTGGGTAGTTAGAATTTTTGTGGCATATAAACTGGAATTTGAACTGCACCCTCTAATTAGAATTAATTGACCAAGGAATTGGTCGTTGATGAATTTTAGAGGAGACTAGAAAGGTCTAAGGAATTAGGATCAAGTAGCATATAGTTTGCCATAAATTAAATCCTACATGATTAAAATAGTTAGTAAGAAAAGTTAATTCGGAAAAATATATGACTTTGAAGCCTTAACTATCTTCTCCATATTTTATTCCCAACTTAATTATTTGTCTATTCTTTTGATATTCTGAGTTCGAACTTAAACCTTTTGAAAATCTCAAAACCATTTTATGCTTGTCTAACTAAGTAAATCATTTATCCATTGTTGCTTAGTCCATCAATCCTCGTGGGATCGACCCTCACTCACTTGAGGTATTACTTGGTACGACCCGGTGCACTTGCCGGTTAGTTTGTGGTTGTAAATTTCTGCACCAGTATGCTGAGTGGGAAAAGAGGCTCACAATGGAGATCATAAGAAAATTGAATATCAAGAGGAAGAGGGCTAAGCAGGACACTCTGATGATGAAAGATGTAGGGGAAGAAGAAGAAGAAAAAGAACTGCTTCAAGACAGTGCCAAGACCAAAAGGATTAGGAAGGAAGATGTAACAGAGAGAGACATAGGTGTAAGGGAAATGCAAACTGTTCTTAGTAGTACAGATGCTGAGGAGGCGGGCCTATACATACCCCAATCCCAGCCATGAGTATAGTAAGTTGGAACTGTCAAGGTGTGGCGGCAAATACGACAGTTTCTGAATTAAAAGATCTTTACAAAAAGATCAAGCCAGCCATAATTTTCCTTATGGAAATAAGAGCTAAGCAATGCAACATCAGAAAGTTAAAGAGAGAACTCCGTTTTGATAAATTCTTTTGTGTAGAACCCTGGGAATTGTTCAGAGGTCTAAGCCTTTTATGGAATAAAAATATGAATCTTGATATTTACTCTTGGTGTCATAATGTTATTAAAGCTTATATTACAGATAGGAAAGGAAATAAATGGGATTGCTGTTTTGTGTATGGAGACCTTAGGCAGAGAAAGAAGTAATGGAGGGATTTAGTAGCTCAAAATCAGAATCAAAATGAACCACAATTGTTCATTGGGGATTATAATGATATTTTGAATCAAGAAGAAAAAGTGGGCTTACACCCAAAGCCAAGAGAGAAGATGAAAGAATTTAGGAAGTTTGTGAATGGCAATAGATTAATGGACATTGATCTTAAGGGAGGAAAATTCACATGGTTTAGCAATCCTAGGAATGGGTTCGTCACAAGAGAAAGACTAGACAGGGTGCTTGTCAACTGGAATTGGAGGAGATTATATCAGAATGTAACCCTTACAGCCCTCCCGGCGATAGGATCAGATCATTGCCCTTTGGTTTTAAGGCTGGAACCGAGAGAGAAATTTGAACGCCACTTCAAGTTTGAAGCATATTGGGAAGATCACGAAGATTGTGAGAAGATCATTAAGCAAGGATGGGAAAAGAATGAGAATAAAAGGAATAAATGGGAAAAACTACAAGGAAAATTCAAGAGTTGCAAGAAGGAATTGGAGCAATAGAGCAAGAGAAATTTCACTAGAGCAGATAAGAAAATTAACCAACTTAAGGAAAAAATTACAAAACTACAGAATCAGGAGTAAGATTAAAAGAAGAAAAGTACTAGGGCCAAAGAGTAAGATTAAAATGGCTAAAGTTTGGGGACAAAAAGACATCCTTCTTCCATGCAACGACAATTCAAAGAAGAGACTTGAATAAGATCGAAAGATTGAAGGACGCAGAGGGAAATTGGATTACAGGAAGCAAGGACATCATGGAATTGGTGGAGGGACACTTCACTAATCTGTTTGCCATAACCACAAGGAGCAAAGTAGAGGAATGCACCCGAATTATCCCAAAAAAGGTCACAATTGAAATGAACAGGGAGCTTCTAAAGGAAGTGTCAGATAAAGAGATAAGAGATGTAGCCTTCAGTATGGGAAGCCTGAAAGTGCCTGGCCCGGATGGTCTTAACGGTTTATTCTTTCAAAAGCACTGGAATATCATCAGTAGAAAGGTCTGCGATATTATTAAGGAAATTTTTGCTTGCAGGAGAATGCCAGAGGACATGGAAGAAACTACGGTGGTTCTGATTCCCAAAGTTAAACAACACGAATGCCTTAGCCAATTAAGACCTATCAGCTGCTGTAATTACATTTACAAGATCGTGACAAAAATCATTGTCCTCAGGTTAAAAAAGTTTCTTGATAAATTAATCTCCCCTACTCAAAGCGCTTTCGTGGAAGGAAGACTAATACAAGACAACATTGTTATTATTCAGGAGGCGTTCCACAATTTAAATAGAAAAGGCAGGTTTGGCTCCCAAAACGTAGCTGTAAAATTGGACATGAACAAGGCTTATGATAGGTTAGAGTGGGACATTTTGAAAAATATTTTACACTCTTTTGGTTTTGAGCAGAGTTAGATACAGTTAGTAATGGAGTGTGTTAAAAGCGCAAGTTATAAATTTAAAATAAATGGTAAGCTGTCTAAGAGAATAAAACCTCAAAGAGGTTTGAGGCAAGGTGATCCTTTATCACCATACCTTTTCATCATAGCAGCAAAGGTTTTCACAAAACTTATGGAGGAAGCACAAAGGGAAGGACGTATTTCAGGCGTTAAACTTGCTCCAACAGCACCAGTTATCACCCACCTTCTGTTTCCAGATGATTGCATTCTTTTTGCGGAAGTCAAAGAAGAGGAACTTTATCAAAGCATCTTAATTCTGAACAGATACACGGATGCATCAGGACAAAATATAAATTTAAAGAAATTGGGCATAGTGTTTGGACAGTAGGTACCGATTCAGACAATGGTCAATATATAAGAGATTATGGGCATGCAAACTTAGAAAAATCCTGAGAAATATCTTGGGTTACCGGCACATTGGGGAAGGTCGAAGAACAAAGTGTTGGCATGGCTAGAAGAAAGGATAGACAACAAAATTGAAGGGTGGAAAGAGCAACTACTCAGCCAGGCAGGGAAGGAGACTTTGATTAAAGCAGTTATTCAAGCCATACCCAGCTATGCTATGAGCATTGTCTTGCTGCCCAAAAACTTTTGCCAAAGAATAGGATCAAAAGTTGTAAGATTTTGGTGGGAAAATTCTGAGAGAGAGAGAAGAGGATACACTGGAAAAGCTGGAGCAAGGTTTGTAAAAGCAAGAGAGATGGCGGGTTATGTTTCAGGGACTTACAGTGTCAGAATTTAGCCTATCTGGCCAAGCAAGCATAGAGAGTGATTGAAAATCCAAATGCAATATGGGTAAAAATTCTAAAAGCAATATATTTTGAGGATAGTAATTTTTGGGAAGCAGGCATCGGGAGTGGGGGATCATGGGCTTGGAAAAGCCTTATCCAAGGCAGGGACTTCTTGAGAAGGAATAGGAGATGGAGTATTGGAAAGGGCTCAAAAGTAAAGATATGGGAAGACAACTGGGTAATGGGCATGGGTAAAATCTTTTTTAGCAGAAATTACTCAGTGGACAGAGTAAACGAGCTCATCATCGAGGGAGAAGGATGGAAACAAGGAAGAATAACATAATTATTTCTGGAGAACATAAGCAACAAAATTCTGCAAACACCCATAAATCTACTGAGGAGCAAGGACAGACTAATATGGCCTTTCAAATGGGATGGGGGTTACACTGTTAAGACAGGATATCATGTGGCAAAGAAGGAAAAACAGGTTAGCGAGGGAGTGGGACCTTCAACAAGCATAGATATGACGGATCTTTGGAAAGAGATATGGGGAATGAATGTCCCGTTGAAGATAAGAATGTTTTAATGGAAAGCTGCACATGATATAATACCAGTATATAATAATTTATTTAAAAAGAAAATAACTAATACTCCTATCTGTCGAATTTGCAGGGAAACGATAGATACCACGAAACATGCAATTCTTCTATGCCCTTGGACTAGAGCAACGTGGTTTGGAGCACAGAGTCAATGTTCACCAACACCATAGACAGCCAAAACTTTTGCAGAATGGCTGCTTGAAATGTGCAGGAAAATTAGAGGACAAGAAAAGGAAGAGGCAGAGGATATGATTGGAAGAATTAGAATGCTAAGTTGGGAGATTTGGAAAACAAGAAACCAGACTATATTCCAAAACACTACCCCTAACCCCAAGCTACCATCATCAGAGCTAAAATCCTAGAATCAGAAATCAGGAAAGCAATGCAAAAAAAGGAACAGCTCAGGCAAAACCAGAATAGGAGTATGTGCAGAAGGAGCATTGCCTGGAGACTTCCACCGGGGGACTGGCTGAAGGCGAATGTAGATGCTGCGTATAGTAGATCGACAGCAGAGGGAGCTAATGCAATTGTGATTTGGGACAATTCCAGGAAACTGTTAACAGGAGAATCAATGAGAATTAGAGCTCATTCCAACCTGGCTGCAGAAGCAGAAGCAATGAGAAGGGCACTAATTTTGGCTACAAATCTTAATATGGGACAAATTTTAATAGAATCCGATTCTTCGATATATTTTTCTTCTAGCTCAGGGTCTTTCCAATTGTGGCTTCACCTGGGTCCCTAGAGAGGGAAATAAAGTCACAGATGGAGTGGCGAAATGTTCCCTGGCAGGCCAATTGGAGAAAAACTGGAGACGGAAGCCCCCATGAGAGATAGCGAAACAATTGAAGAGGGAAGCTTCAAATAGAATGGATGCTCCAATCGAAGCCATTCAATGGGAAAGACTCAAAACACATTGCATTCCAGAATTCAAAGGCAAGGAAATCTGAATTTCGGGAAATCAATGTGGCGGAGAGACCTGATGCCAAATTTCGGAACTCTAAACCCTCTCTCAGTTGTCAACGGTGCTGATGCGACTTTGCCAGAAAGGAGAAACGTCTCCGTGAATAACACTAGCTCACCTGGGCAAGGCAGTCAACCAGGGAAGAAGAAATTACACGTGGCAGAGGAGCCAACCAGAGCTTTACTGGCAACAAAGATTAATGGAGGAGTTGCGGCAGAAATTGGCTTCACCCGCGGACGAACACATCAGACGGCTGCGGTGAAAATCGGCTGTTGCAGCAAGGGAGAAGGACTGGGCCATAGCAAAACTGAAGGTCTGAGGCAGCAGGGCGGCGAGAATTGGTGCCAGCGCAGCCTCTGGGATCGACGGCAGACAAGCGACGGTAATGACTGCACAGCTGACGAAAATCAAGAGCTAGAGAGATGAAGAAAGGGCACGGGTTTTGTAGTGTAGAGTTCTGCTGTTTCATGACCCGACCCGGTCACTTGGTTTGTTTGACATTGGGCCAAAGGCCAAAAAAAAAGTCAAGCTTTCAACGGGTTTATGGAATAGCTTCACAGTCCATCTACGATTTTAGCACATAATAATTCCAATAAATCTACACTATCAATATTTTTAACTATATATCTCAACAGTACTGCAGCATGACATAGCAAAGTATCGGTAAAAATATGTGAAAAATTTCCTTAGAAATATTTTCTATTTTATGAGTGCTATTGATGAGACAAAAAACACATATGACAGGACAATACATGTGAATGAGTGATCTTGAACAAATTTGGGTGTGTTTGGCAAACACGTTGGGGAGGAGAGAAATCCGTTTGAGCTTCTTGAAAGTTTCACTTTGATGTTTGGCAATTTTTATCTTTGTGAACGCAGAATTGATTCTGCCTCTGAACCCACGTTTAGGAGAAGCTCAAATTTGTAGCTTCTGCGTTTCACGTTTCATGTTTAGGAGAAGCTAAAATATTTCTTTTTTTTACCAACCCTACCCTTCATTTTCTTCTACAAGAATGATACTAATAACTATTATCTTCACAGTCATTCTTTGTAGTTCTTCCTACTTCTTCATAATTTTTTAGTTTCATTTTTTTCATCAAAATCGTTCAGATTTATTTCAATTACTAACAAATTGAAATTTTTTATTTTTATTTGATTTTATTCATATGAATTTTATTTACGTTTTATGGTATTTTTTTGTTCATATGATATATATTGTTGGTTTTATGGAATTTTTATTATTTCTTATCTGTATAATTTTTTTCTATTCTTTGATGTACTCTATTTTTGTTTTGTATTAATTTTTTTATTTTTTATTTTAAATTTGTAAAATTTGTAATTGTAATTGTAATTTTATATACCACGTTTAATATAAATTATGATCCTATAAAAAAAAGGACAAAATAAATAAAAAATTAATTATAAGTAACAATAGAGTCATAAATAATAAAAATTTATAGTCTAAAATAATACTAAATTAAAGAGTACTGACGATACTAAAAAAAATTATAGAATATTTTCTTTTTGTGTGACATTATAAAATTTATAGTACTCTCTTTTATATTTTTATTTTTTATTTTATTTATTTTTACTATAATCAATTTTAATATAAAGATTACCAAACATAAATCAAGTTAACCCAAACTAACTTATCATCAAAATCAATTTTACAAAATCAATTTTATACAAATTCTGGTTTGCAAACTGTAATCCAAACACACACTTTGTAGGTATTAAACTTACATTTCGGACATAAGTAAAATCAAAATTTCACCAAAAATATCAACAAGTTCAAAACACAAAATGCTAATTCTCTTTTGCCCTTTCTTGGCGACAATACAAGCTATGAGCTATTTTCTTTCTTAAAATCTAAAAGTACACCACAGATTGCATCACTGCAATGTAAACAAAAATAAACCATAACGAGCTATTATGTATGGGAAGGAAACAGTAAAATTTCCAAAACTCTCTGCCTAATTGATTATGATTTTTGCTGTGTGTTAGTATCAGTTTGTGAACAAGCCGAACCGGGACTCTGCACTTCACACTCCTCCAATTCAGATTCGCACTCAAACGACGTCGTTTCCTCATTTTTACTCTTCTCCTACACAAGAAAAAACGCACCATTCCCGACATTCGTCAATCGTCAGTTTCTTCTCATCAATTCGTTCATAGAAGAAAATGAAAACTAAAAACAAAACGTAATTCCTAAATATTCCTAAAATTGAAAGTAGAATAAAATAAAATAGCGATTTACCTCTGATTGAGATTGAGATTGCGACGATGGAGCAGCTTCATTAACGATCTTTCCATGTTCCTTCTCTCTCAATGTTCTCATCGGAGAAACTCTCTGTTCCGATCAAAATCCAAAACAGAAAAAAACGATTTCAGAATTGAATCGAATCTAAGAAATTCTGAGAGAAACTGATTTTTTTTTTTACCATGCAGCGATATTTGAGCTCCTTCAAGCGGAACAAGCGATCAACCTCAATCTCGAACTTCTTCTGAACCTCTCCTCTGTCTTCGAGCTCCTTCATCATGGCGTCGAGCTTCGCGTCCTTCTCCTTCAGCGCTGTCTCCGTCTTCTCCTTATCGATCCTCATCCTCTCCACCTTCTTCTTGATCGCGCTCAGCTCCTCCGCCAGCGACGACACCTCGGGGAGTTGCACTTGCACCGGAGCCAACGCAGCCGCAGTATGAGGAGGAAGAGTAGCTTCCGCTGCGGCGGTGATCGCGATAATACGGTTCTCCTTGTCGCGGACTGGTGTGATCTCGCAGAGTGGTTCAGATTCGGGCTTGGGCTTGGGCTTCGGCCGGAGATCGGCGGGCGAGTTGTTCTTCGGCTGGAGTGGTGTCCGGCCTGATCGCGGCCGAGGTTTCGGAGGTATGGAAATCGGAGTGTGAGTTTGCGCTTGCGTTTGCATTGTGGCGTGTTTAGATGATAGGTTTTTATTGTTATGTTTTGCAGCGAAGAAATGGAAAGTAGAATGGAGAATAAAGAAGAAGAAGAAGATGGAAGGTGTTGATGGTGATGGAAAGTTGAGTGAAGAGTAGAGTGTATTTTACTTTGAATTTGAATGGAGGGAGGCGCTAACGGCTAGTGCTTTTGTTTGTTCTTATCGGTATTTTGACTATTTTCTATGCTTTATTTCTTATACTATTTTGATTAGGCTTGAACTAGATTTAATTTGTTGTTTGTTCAACTGGCTAAATTCCTATATTGAGAGTTTCAGACTTGTTCCAAAGCAAACCCTTGTTTGACCATTTTTGGGCTAATTTTTTTGGATATGCAGATTCTGTGTGTTGTGTATGGGTATAGAGATGGGTGGTGCTAGACATAAATGTGGGAATATTTTTTCTGAATCATAAAGTGAAGAAATCGGACTGTGCGATTTCTTTGTAAAAAAAAAAATTTTGAACACAAATCTGACCATCCGATCTGTGTGGGAGGAAAAATAGGAGGATCCAATTTGTATTTTTAAATTTTTTTTATTTTGAAAACAAAAATCGGATGGTCCGATTTTAATATTAAATTTTTTTAATTGTTTAAAATACAAATCGGACCGTCCGATTTGTGTAATGCAATTTTTTTTAAATTTTTTAAACACAAATCGGACGGTCCGATTTGCTCTTGACACCACAATTGCGTAAAGCACTCATACACTCCATAACTGTGTCCTACACTATTTCTCCTTCCATATCTAAATTAAAAAGTGCCATTCTTGCAAGTTTTATAATGATGCTAGCAAGTTTGTCACCACATCTTGTTTAACTGTGCCCCTCTGGTAGCATTGCTAATACTAATACTAAAAATTCAACAAAAAAGAAAGCATGCAGTTGTATCTCCAAATAATATATTGAAACTGGTGGTGGAAAAATATTACTTATTATTACATGCAAAAAGTAATCAATTATCAAATTTTGTTACTTGATATCATTATTGCCACTACTGTTATTTAATTTCAGTTAGTGGTATAGTTGGTAAGCTGTACAGAGTTAGTTAGTGAGGTATACAGAGTTAGTTAGCGTAACCGTTAGTGTAGCTATAAATAGATAGTCATAAAACTTGTATTCTTTGAGACTCTTCATTAATGCAAGTTTCATTACCTAATTTCTTCTCTCCTTCTCTGATCATGTGTTCTTCTCCAATTTCACATGCAATTCAACATGGTGAGGTGAGCGTGGATGGAGGAACATGGAGATTGTAGATTGAAGAATAGGTAGCTTGTTCTCTGATTCACGATCATTTGGCGTGATTTGAGAAAATCTGAAGAGTCTAGTTTCACAGATAACGCAATTTCCCTGTTCTTCTCTGCCCTCCTCGATCAGATCTGAAACCCTTCTCTTCGATTGATCTCCTCTCATTCTTCATTTCTTCAATCAGATCTGGAATCGCCTTCCTCTATCAGATATGAAACTCTCCTCTTCGATTGATCTCCTCTCATTCTTCATTTCTTCGTCTATTTTCTTTTCTTCTTCTCTCTCGAACTCGCACAACAGTGTTTGATGAGAGCTTCGTTAATTCACCTCTCTTCACGGAGACGTAACAAAGTGTTCCGATCAACGAGATTGAGAGAGAAAGGTTACGAGCCAATTGGTGAAACTCACACTTATGGCTGAGAAATCAGGAAGTGGATCTGGATCTGGAGGTGTTGGTGCGATGGATGCTCAGCATTTTGCAGCATTCTTCAGTCAAGATGCACAGATCCAGAGTCATCTCAACAAGACAAATCCGAATCAAGATCTTTCAAGTCCTTACTACATTTTACTGTCTGAAAATCTAGGTATATCTATCACCAATGTCACACTCACTTGTTTGAATTATAGTGCATGGAGTAAAGCTATGATGAATGCGCTTTATTCTAAAAACAAATTCGAATTTGTTGATGGTACGATTTTGAAGCCTGAGAGAACGAATCCGAATTTTAAGGCATGGCAATGATGCAACACGTATGTAGTTGCCTGGATTAATCTCTCCCTGAGCCCTGTCATACATCAAAGTGTTTTATGGAATAATGTAGCTTATGATTTGTGGACCGATCTTAGACATCGATATTACCAAGGGGACAAGTTTAGAGTAGCTGAGTTAAATGAGGAGATTTATGCGCTCAAACAGGGAGACATGTCCGTTACTGCCTATTTTGCTAGGCTTAAGAACCTTTGGGAAGAGGTTGATGATTTCAGATCGATCCCTGGATGTGACTGCGTTAAGTGTGAATGCGGTTTACGCATAGTAAGACAGCAAAGAGAAGAAGATAGAGTCACAAAGTTTCTTCGAGGTCTTAGAGAACAGTATTCAACCGTTAAGTCTCAAGTGATGCTTATGGATGAATTGCCTAGCGTTAACAAAATTCTGTCCATGATTACTCAGCAGAAGAGGCAACTCTTCAGTTTTGATAATGCTTTGGATACAAAGATTTTGGTGAGCTCCTCAGCCTCTCCTTCTCAGAATGAAGTGAAAGGGAAGAGCAAAGGAAACAAAGGCCAATCTACCAAAGGGCAAAATAGGCTGCAATGCACTCAAATTGCTTGACAGCAGCTGATGCTTCTGAGGATGATAATGACAATCTCAGCGTTCATCAACTAGCAAGGAGTGAACCGACCATTAATGAATTCACTCCAGAGCAAAGAGAAGCGCTTCAAGCATTGCTTAGCAGACAAGATCAATCTCATTCTCATAGCATTAGCCAAATTTCAGCCAAAAATAATCCTTCACCTCATAAAGTTAGAGTGGTGCACATTTTGCATTTTGAATCTCATATCATGGCTCTAAACATTTCAACTCAGAAACACAAGCCTTGGGTTATAGACACTGGTGCTACAGACCATGTGTCATATTCCTTGGCAGATTTTCAAAATTATTTCAAGATAGATCCCATTGTTGTTAGATTACCCAATGGTGCTCTCACGACAAGCTGCATCATGGGAACCATTGTGTTTTCTAATGATCTTTACCTTACAAACGCATTATTCATCCCTACCTTCAATTTCAAACTTATTTCGGTTTCAAAGCTCACTGCATCACTGCATTGTAAAATGCATTTTACTGACAAAGATTGTGAGATCCAGGATCTGCACACTTTGAGGATGATTGGTGCAGCTAGTAATGTTGATGGTCTCTACATTCTGCACAAGAAAATCAGGACTCTCCCTCATATCACAGTAATTTCTCGCAACCATCACATTTCAGGCTCCTTATGGCATGCTAGACTAGGGCATCCATCACATGATAGGCTAGTTGCATTGCACAAGTATTTTAAATTCATTGATTGTATACAGAGTGACACACCTTGTCATTCATGTCATCTAGGTAAACAAAAGATATCACCATTTTTTGTTAGTTCAAATGTAGCAACTGCTGTGTTTGACATTCTTCATGTTGACATTTGGGAACCTGTGTCCATTCCCTCTTTTACTGGAAAACGTTACTTTCTGACTATAGTAGATGACTGTTCTCGTTTCACTTGGATTTTATTCATGAAAACTAAGGCTGAATCTTCTCAGTTGGTTAAGGACTTTGTTGTTTTTGCTAAAACTCAACTTTCTGCAAGTGTCAAGACAATTCACACAAATAATGGCCCTGAATTCTTAATGCCTACATTTGACAGCTCTACTGGTATCACCCACCAAAGAACTTGTGTGGAAACGCCACAACAAAATGAGATTGTTGAGCACAAGCATCAGCACATTCTTGCTGTGGCTCGTGCTCTCATGATTCATGCTCATTTACCAAAATCATTTTGGAATTATAGTGTTGGGCATGCAGTTTATCTAATAAACAGATTATGCACTCCTTTTTTGAAAAATCAATCTCCTTGCCAAGTTCTCTACAAGTGTTTACCAGATATTTTAAATCGCAAAGTCTTTGGTTGCTTAGCCTATGCTAGCACTCTTAATAGACATAGAGGTAAACTTGATCCAAGAGCCAGGAAATGTCTGCATCTTGGATTCAGGGAGGGTACAAAAGGCTATTTGCTATTCGATTTGCAAACTCGAGAAATTTTTCTATCTCGAGATATGCAGTTTTATGAATACTATTTTCCTTATTGTCACAAATCAGTTTCTAATAACAAAGTCACTTCTAAATTTCCAGCAAACTTATCTCATCACTTTGACTATAGCTTTTTGGATGGAAACGAAATTCAAATTCTAAATCAAAATAATTTCAACCCTCAGGATGATGTGAATCAGCTAAATTTAAAAACTCAACTTGATGAAGCACCTCATAATTTGAGTGATAGTGAGGATGTCTTGTCTTATGCAGAAATTCATGATCATATAAATACAGGCTCTACATCAGCATCTGCATCTGTATCACATGATCATGTAGACACAGGTTCTTCACATGTCCCTTGTCAACTCCTGCCTAAAACTGCTGGGATAAGGAGATCCACTAGGCATACTAGAGCTCCTGCATATTTGGTAGATTATGAATGTAAGACCATCCACACTGCTCTATCCGATTTCCAGCTCATTGCTCAAAGGTATCCAATTTCAAATGTTTTGTCCTATTCTAGACTTTCTCCTATGCATCTTGCATTCTCTCTTGCTATTCAAAATTTGGAACCTAAAAGCTATGAGGATGCTATAACTCAAGTTTGTTTGCAAGAGGCTATTCAAGCTGAGCTACTTGCTTTGGAGGAAAACAAGACATGGAAGCTAACCTCCTTGCCATTTGGTAAGAAGGCAATTGGTTGTAAATGGGTGTTTCGCACAAAATATCACCCTGATAAAACGGTTGAAAGGCACAAGGCCAGACTTGTTGCCAAGGGTTTCACCCAAGTAGCTGGTATTGACTACAGAGACACCTTTAGTCCTGTAGTAAAGCTAGGGACATTGAGAATTGTGTTGGCCGTTGTAGCAGTCAAGGGCTGGCATCTCAAACAAATTGATGTGAACACGGCCTTCCTGCATGGAGAACTCAAAGAAGAAGTATATATGCAGGTTCCCCCAGGCTTAGAAGCTTCATCAGGGCAGGTTTGCAAACTTGAGAAGTCCTTGTATAGACTGAAACAAGCAAGCAAGCAGTGGAACTGCAAACTAAAAGTTGTCTTGCTTGAGATGAATTATACTCAATGCAAATCAGATTATAGTTTATTTACCAAACAGACTTCTTTGGGATTTACATCAATTCTTGTATATGTGGATGACTTGGTACTAGCGGGTGATGATTTAAATGAAATTGAATCAGTCAAGAGAATCCTTCATGACAGATTCAAAATTAAAGACATAGGGAATTTGAAATATTTTCTTGGGTTGGAAGTAGCAAGATCAGAAAATGGGATTGCTTTGTATCAAAGAAAGTATGTCCTTGATCTGCTCAAAGAAACTGAATTTGAAGGTTGTAAACCGGCCACCACTCCCATTGACTATGGTGCAAAACTTAACAAAGGTGTTGGAGAATTGCTTCATGATTCTACTCAGTATAGAAGAATTATTGGCAAACTTCTATACTTGTCTAATACCAGACCTAACATTAGCTATGCAATTGGCAAGCTTAGTCAGTTTCTGGATTGTGCTACTAATGAACATTTAAAGGCAGCTCATCGAGTACTGCGCTATGTGAAGGGATCCCCAGCTATAGGTCTCTTCTTCTCGGCAAAGTCGGACTTACATCTCACCGGTTTCTCGGATTCTGATTGAGTCGGGTGCCCTGATTCTCGCAAGTCTACTTATGCATATTGCTTCTACTTGGGACCCTCTTTGGTAACATGGAAAAGTAAGAAACAACTCACAGTTGCAGCCTCCTCTTCTGAAGCTGAATATCGAGCTTTGGCGTTGGCAACCCGAGAAGCCTAGTGGTTAAGCTATGTTCTTCGTGATCTTGGTGCTCCAATTCAAAAACCAATCAATATATACTGTGACAGCAATTCAACAATCTATATTGCCACCAATCCTGTATTTCACGAGCGGACAAAGCATATAGAAGTTGAGTGCCACATAGTTCGTGACAAGCTACAAGAAAAGTTAATCCACCTTCTCCCCATTTCAACCTACAATCAAGCAGCAAATATTCTTACAAAACCCCTTGCTCCGGGTCCCTTTCATGCTGCATATTCTAAGCTTGGATTGTTGAACCTTTTCTCCCCCAACAATGCAAGCTTACTGGAGGGTGTTACTTGATATCATTATTGCCACTACTGTTATTTAATTTCAGTTAGTTGTATAGTTGGTAAGTTGTACAGAGTTAGTTAGCGAGGTATACAAAGTTAGTTAGCATAACTGTTAGTGTAGCTATAAATAGATAGTCATAAAACTTGTATTCTTTGAGACTCTTCATTAATGTACCTAATTTCTTCTCTCCTTTTCTGATCATGTGTTTTTCTCCAATCTCACATGCAATTCAACAAATTTATTATTTAAAACATTATTTAAATACATAAATATAATTAAATACATAAATAATTTATTATTTAAATTCTTATTACATACCAATTACTTTTTCAAGGTGGCAAAAGGCAATAAAAGCCGAAGAGAATGCTAAACTAAAAAATATTGAAAACCAAAATGTCTGAAAAGAAAAATCTATGAAAATAACTGTACAAATGCAAGCCTATTTTACACCATAAAGAAAAATAAAAAAGACAATTGGTAATTTGGTATGGTATTTTTGTATCATCCTTGGTAGGCTTATTAAAGCTTCACTATATTTTCGATTAAAAGGAGTAATTACTACATGAGAGTTAGCAGACAAAACATGTGAATCAAAGATAGTCCATTGGAAGATCCCAATCATCTTCATTATCCCAATATCTTTGATTAGGTTTCTTTGAAACTTGGCCATATGTCACAGATGGTTCAGAGTCATAACCTTCAAGATCATCCATAGAAACTCCTACATTCTGGTTGCCCAAGAAACCCTGGGACAAGCAAATAGGGTTGTTTTATGATCAGCAAGACAAAGTAAAGAAATGAGTCAATGACATTTCTTTTAGTAGTAATAATGATTACATAGCGATAGAGCGATGCTATCCAACTAATCCATTTAACGATAAGAGAGACCTATATCGACTTGGTGTAGGAGACAAAATGAATACACGAGATATTTTTCTTCAATGTTTTATTGGGAAGTCAAAATGTTGTTCTGTTTCCTTGCTAAATTCTAAATCGTTCCCGGAGTAGAAAAAGAGAACCAACTATTTCAAAAGAAAATGAATTCAATAAAACCAAATGGAGGAAAGGGTATTTTTCGAAGAAAAAATACTTAATTTTGACCAGAAAACTAGAACAGGACGAAATAAGACGTTCAGAATAAAAATAAGATGTTTAGAATGTTAGAGACGAAAACAAGACTTAGCTCAAATGTTAGGGAGTAAGACAGTATTTTACCCAAACCAAATGATATAATTAGACTTTTACCAACCAAATAATATAATTAGATGACTTTGCTTAAAAATCTATGGACAATAGCCATAAAACGGAGAAACCAAAATAAAGCATGAGAATCACAAGTTCCCATGTACAAGCCATAATAATAACAAGCATGGCTTGATATATAAGCAGGAATCAAAACTTTCAGGAGCTAAGAAACAGAGGGGAAGTACATCACGAAGTTCTAATCAGAAAAGGAAGCAATGTTGCCGAAATCAATATCCTACTTAGTCCGGTAGTCGTAAGGGCAAAAGAAAATGTAAAATGTGAAATAGTAATGTGACACACTCGTACACTCAAACTTCCATTATTGAAATGAAGGTACCTTTGAAAGCCTTTGTATACGCGACGCTGCAGCTTCGCGAACCACAACAGCATCAGATACTACTTCCAGTACATCCTCGACTAGCAAAGAGTAAGTACTCACCTAAAAGTATGGCAATCAAGAATTACAATTTGTAGACTAAACCCCTTAGGAGTCACAAATGATCAAAATGAAGGAATTGTGACTTGGATTTGTTAACATAGGATGTAGACTTGCATTTCCAATTGGATTGGCAAACTTGCATGCTATTTTGAGTTCTGAACTTGGTTTTATTAACCTTACAAAGAGGCACTTACTTACCAAAGTTGAAGGGATAATTGATAGTCCAAATGAATCAAGCTCAAGTTCTTCAACAGCACCTGAATTGAGGCTGAATGTGTATCCACGCACCTAAGAGTTTAGAGTTCCCTTATCAAATAATTGGATATAAATAAATATGTGAAATAAAAATAGAAGAATAAACGTATAATCACCTTTCCAATATTCCGTTGGGAGGGTGTCACAACTTTGTATCCAACCTATCAAATAATAATATGATAAATCAATTACCATCTTAAAAATAGTCCTACCTTGTTTTAATTTTGGAAGTGTGGTAAAATAGTGGTGGCACCACTAAATCATATATCAAATTAAATGGAACTGCTTCCCATGATGACTCATTGAAAAGGGTTAAGGCATGGGAAAAATCGTATAACAGGTATTGGATTTTGCATAGAAATTTAGAAAACCATGATGAAGAGCACTTTTCATTTTGGCACAAATGACCAAAATAACCAATCAGAACCAAAATCATACAGAAGACCAAAGGAGATAATATAAAAGTATTTGATCTTGAAGAAGAAATAAGAAGATATCTTCATCTTACTAACAAGTAGTTGAAAACTTGAACACAACCATTCAGGCATTTACAACATAGTTTATGGTAAACGGTTCCCAAGATCTGAAAAAAGGTTATCACCGACATTTTTATGATACCACTTAGTTTCAATCCTACATAATGTTTTGCTATCTCATTACACTTTGTCAATTATGACTAATCAATTCTCATTGTTTCTACTTTAAATAAATGATACCAACTTCAAAAGACATCAGATATCACATTCACATAATTTGCAGAATCTTCACCGTCTAGTAAACAAGGATAGAGCAAAAGCATCTTACATGAACACAATTCATAATAACCTAAGCAACACAACAAAGTGAGTACCAATAACAAATATCAAAAGAGAAGATTTCTCCAACATGTTCTGCCAAACAATGAACCCTACAATAAATCTTTCAGGAGAAAATAATTCACAACAAAGAATCATATAAAACTTTAAAACATACCAGGGTCTCCAATCCAACCATTTTAAATCCGTTCTCTATCACGCGTTCATCTGGGACAAGGACGACATCCCCGACCTGAAAAGAGAACCAACAGAACACTCAACAGCATGAAAAACACAAGAGGTCACTAGCTTGCAAAGCTAAAAATGCACACCACATTCAAGTAAGACCATAAGACAAGGTTGCAAAAGCATAGTACAGATTCATATTGGAATATATGGGCGTTGGAAATTTCGGACAAAAAGCTTGATCTGGAAGCATCTACATAATTTAACTGGTAGCAGACCCGAATGGTCCTCTCTACATATTATTGCAGGCAACAGAACTCCTCCAAAAGTGAAACAAACTAAAAAATGGTGTAAAACACTTGTAGGAAAGCATATACACATAAAGCATTCAAAATGTGTTATTCCAAAATTTGTTATACCTGACTAATGTCCTCCAGAAAGAACTTATCTGCATCCCCAGAAAGCAAGTTTGGCCTCACCTCCACAAATAAAACCATCCACTGCACATGAAATTCACCAAAAGGAGATACATCAATAAATGTGTGCTTAGACTAACATAGTTTATGTTCAACAAAGCTAATAATCAATATTCAAACATGCTTAATGCTTTCCACCCCAAAGAAACAGGTAGCAAACCAGGAAAATAACAAACATTATAAATAAATTCCTCAAAAAAGCATGCTTTACATTTATAGCTTAAGAAATGGTCACTCACAGAGGTGGTGTCAACCCAAAGCTGAGTAACAAACCCCAAGCTAAGAGCAGACCTTATACTAATGACCTGCTTAGCCAACAAATTGGACCTTCTAATTACCTCTTTACCCCTTCTAATCCCATCCTTACCACTAAATTTCTCAACTTTAACATCATCTTTTCTCAAATCATCATTTGCAGCACCACCCGGAACCTGAACCTTAACCAAATCATCGTCGTCTTCAAAACCTCCTCCTTCTTCTTCTTCTTCTCCTTCACCATTGGCACCCAACCCAACAGGATCGTCCATTTCCCTGAGTCCAGCACCATCAAATGGATCATTACTATCGGCAATATCCTTTTCACCAACTGAACCATCACCAGTAGGGTCACCCTCCAAGCCCAAATTCTTCACCTCTCTCTCATCAAATCCAAGTTGTTTATTGTTGTAGAAGCTATAACCACCGCCCCTTGAGCCTCTTCCATGGACCCTTGGACCCATTGAAGAAGCAACTACAACAAGGGTGGCAGTGGTTTTTGAGAATTCTTGAGAGAAGGGTACATGGGAATTTGGTGTTAGGCATTGATTGTTGCTGAGAAAGGCGAATCTATGAGATTCTGGGAGCGAGATTGAAAGCGGGCTTGCGGGAAGAAGCTCAGTCATGGTGAGTGATGAAGCCGTGAAGCAGAATATGAAAGGATAGGAAGCGGTTCCCGGGACGGAAAATGATATTTCATTAATCTCTATCCATTGGATTAGGGATGTAATTGGTTCGGTTTGGTTTAATTTTAGACTGAAAATCAATCGAATTGATCTGATCGATTTTATAATGGTACTAATAATTTAGTTTGTTGTTTTTTGAACAATCGAATGGAATTGAATCGAACCAACAGCAGTTTGGTTCGGTTGATTTTTTCAGTTTTTTTACATCTAATAATTAAAATTTAAATTACCATAAAATAAAATTTAAAATCATTAATAAACTAGAATAACAAGAGTACATCACATCCAAATTCAACTCAATTAAACATAAAACAAAGACAATTAAAAATATCTAGCAAAACAACAAAAATAAACACACTTTAAAACATACTAAAAACCGAAACAGTCACTTTAAACCAAATAAAAACTAAACAGCCACCATGCTTAATCTGAATCTACACCAGACTCATCATCATCTTCTCCGGTTGGTGTAATTTTTACAAAAATAAAACAAAAAAAATAAATATAGATTATAAACATAAACATAACATAGATTATAAATTATAAACATAAACTATGGAAGGAACTACAATTTTTTTTTTTACATACCTAATTCAAGTTTCTCAAACTCATCAATAAGCTCCTCAAAATCAATTGTCATTGGAGAAGCACGAAGCCAATTTTGTGTGCAAATCAATGCCTCAACTGTCTTTGGAGTTAAAGAACTCCTATAGTTGTTAAGCACTCTTCCACCAGTGCTAAAAGCCGATTCTGAAGCAACAGTCGAGACCGGCATTGCTAAGACATCTCTAGCTATTTGGGATAAGATAGGATACTTGCTAAAATTTACCTTTCACCAATTCAATATGTCAAAAGTATTTTGATCACAAGACTTTTCTAAACCATCCATCAAATACAAATCCACCTCATTCTTGTTGATGATCTCATGAAAATGCACCTCTTTGAAAAAATCACCAGCCATGTTGTCATCAGGTACTCCCACATCTGATGCACAATCCATTGTTGCTGAAGTAAAAAATCTACCCCAATTATTTGCATTCACATAGCATTCAAACATCTTGGAGAAGGTCTCTTTCACTTTTTTACCTAAAAAATCAGCATCATCCTTATCATATAGCTTTTCAAAGCTAAAGTTCACAAACTTCAACTTGTATCTAGGATGAATAACCACAGCAACAAAAATCATCATATTGATATTTTTTATGTTACCCCAGTACTTGTCATTACTTAAGTTTCATCCTCTCAGCCATACTCCCAAGTAATGGATCTCGACTACCACACGAAGCCTTGAACACTCGCAAGATCTTACAAAACTCATGAAAATATTGAGAAAAAGTCACAAGCAAACTACCAGACACACTCTTGTTAACATCATGAAAAATTTTCAAGAATTTCATAAAGTGTTTTTCATTGTCCCAATCAAGATTCCTCGGAATACCACCTTGCATTAAAGCATATTCTGTATCTCTTTCCCCTAATTTCTTGACTGCCTTTTGAAACTTCAAACCACTTTCAAGCATGGTGTATGTAGAGTTCCATCTAGTGGGAACATCGAGTTGAACAGTACACTTGTCTTATATCCTAACTTTCTTAATGAAATTTTTGAACCTATTCGTGCGACGGTGCTGCTCTTTGCTACGCCTGCGAGCCTGCGACGGAGATGAATGGATGACTTGCAACGGTTTCGAGCGACGATGGAGGAGTTCCTTGATATTGGATGACGTTCTCTGACTCTCTGGCTCTCTGAGGATCTCATTCTCTCAGGCATGGCTGCATGGAGGAGAAAAAATGGAAGATGGAAGTGAGTTGTGGCCTATGGGTGAGTAGGTGTCTGTGTGAGGAGTGAGGATTGAGGGTAAGTGGGTGACTGCGCGAGTGAAAGGAAAAGAGAGTAAGGGTATTCAGATTTAGGGTTTTATTCCTAGATTAAATCAGTAAGGATAAATCAATAAAAAAAACCACTATGCAAAATCTTTTTCGGTTCGGTTTGGTTTCTACCAAACTGAACCAAATCAATCAGTTTAATTAAAAAAAAAAACAATTTTTTTCATTTTTTTATTCGGTTGTTATAATTTTTGGTTCGGTTTAATAGTATTTTTCAATCCGGTTCGATAACTTACGCTCCTAATTGAGATATAATATAAATGATGTGAATGGTCAAAGATCTTGGTAGTTTGCTTTCAATGTACATGAAAATTAAGACCTCACCGTGAGCTTCAGACAGGGTTAAGTATTTAAACCTATACCAAAAGCTTGGTCTGTAAAGATGTGCTTTTTTAACTTTTAGCGAAGCCATTTTTCATGTTCAGCCGAGCTGAAAATATTCCGCCTTGTTAACTTTCCGCGGATGTCTTTCTTAAAAATAAGCCTAGCCGTATTTTTTTTTCAAATAATTAAAGAAAATAATTTTCGACATAGAGAATTTTTTTTGTTATCATTTAGTCATTAATTCAATTTTTTTAGTTTAATAATTTAATAATATATTTTATTTTATATTTTTAATATTAATGATTAACTAATAACAAAAAATAATAAATTTTAATAATTTTTTAATATTTTTTAATAAAAAATCATGCTAATTGAAGAAGTTAAATTTTTTTAAGAATAAAAAAATGGGTGAGCTCATCGTCAAATTGAATGGGACTCAATGAATATAAAATTTGTATTTATTTATTTATTATACATTTTGTATGTATTATTTTGATTTTTGAGTAGTAAAATTGAAATATTTTAAAATATCTTTAATTATAAATAAAATGAATAACTAAAATTGATCCGTTAATTATAACCAAAACCAATCATATTTATAAATTGAAACTTAACATAACATGTTTATTATATTATAGACACGTTTTACCTCTTTTCAAATTTAAATAAAATGTCAAATAACAATGAGAGCAGTTACCATAAAATCAGAACACTATTCTACAAAATCGTAATTATCTATAACCACTTTAAGCATAACAATCCCATAAATACAGAAAATTTACTAAATATATTCACTCTGAATATCATTTTCATCATTTTATACATTTCCTAACTTGAGCATAGGAGTATTTTTGTAGGTGTCTACTGATACTCTTTTTAAAAGAGCCAACATATATTTCATCCCGTTTAAGGAAAAGTAAGTTCAAATACTAAGCAGGACAAATTATACTTTGGAGCTAGCTACTCACCTAGGAACAAAAATAATATTGAGTTATTAGACAGAATATCATCGATGATCAAAAAAGAAAAAAAAAATTTGCTGTCATTAATATTAATGGAAAATATATCTTTTATAACCAGATGATACTATGTACTCATACTCTGACCCAAAACATAAAGTCAGACTTAATAAGAATAAAATGCTCACTCAAAAAAGTAGCATCTACCACATACATGACCTTTTTAAAAAGGTCGAACACCGAATAAAGAACTCGAATTTCTCTTACTATTTTTTATCTCAATTATGGATCTCACATTCAAATCTAAATTAATATTTCAGGTAACTCTCAAAACACCATGGTTATCCCTTAATTAATGAATTATTTAATTGACATATTTATATGAAACTACATTTGATTGAGTTAGTTTTAAAGATTGTATAAAGAGTAAACTATAATTTCTACTCACGAAAGTTGAAAACGCTGACATATCTATCCATAAAAAAAAGAAATTACTATTTGTACCCATAAAAAATGATTTTTACAAGCAAAATTATCCAAACTCTAAAAAATTAAATAAAATTCCTAAACTATCTTTCTCTCTACCACTACTACTATCATCTCCTCCCTTCTCTCTCTCTCTCTC